>NC_081559.1:21530728-21830728 GCF_022355385.1 Mustela nigripes | reverse complement strand
ATCATGGGGATTGTAACAGCTATATGCATTAGTACTTATTTCATGGGATAAAGATTTGATGAAGAACATCTTCTGTGCTATGGATTCCCAAAACCAGTTGCAACAATAATTTATCCTGAATAGAGCTTTGGTACTCATTCCTTGCTAAGGAAAAGGGAGACTACAGTATGTGAAAAAACACTTAGTAGCATGCTGCCTTCTTGATGTATAAGAGAAGACCAGTCAAAGCAACCACATTTAACTGTATGTTACAGTGAAACAAATGATACTGCTAAAATAACAGAGCCGTATCTTCAAGACTTGGACTTTGAAGTCTTGGTCTTCAAATTAAAAGATAGTGTATGGAAACACAAAAGGCACTTTGATTTCTTTTTCTTACTTTATTTTGAAAAGAAAAAGGGACTTTGGAAGTGAACAATTAACTATATAGATGGAATCCAAGAGCAGATTTTAATTTTTTAAAAAAATTTAATGGCTTCTCAAAACTCCGGGGTCTTGATGAAGAAATAGACTATATCTTTTGAGAACCAAACAAAATGCATTTAACCGGAAATTCCTATTTTTGATTAAAAAGACTTTAGAGCGGGACGCCTGGGTGGCTCAGTTGATTAAGCAGCTGTCTTCAGCTCAGGTCATGATCCCAGGGTCCTGGGATGGAGTCCCACATCGGGCTCCTTGCTCGGCAGGGAGCCTGCTTCTCCCTCTGCCTCTGCGGGCCTCTCTGTCTGCCTGTGCTCACTCGCTCTCTCTCCCTCTGTCTCTGACAAATAAATAAATAAAATCTTAAAAAAAAAAAAAGACTTTAGAGAAACATCCCATTGTACTCACCACCACCAAAAAGGGAGGTGCAAGTGTACCAGTTTCTTAAATACAATCACAAAAAAGAGGCAGAAAGTTGACCTTTCCTTCCAGAAATGAATATATACATATATATGTGTGTATATATATATATATATATGAAATGAATAATGTATAATGTATGAATACCAAATAATATAAAGATTTAAATCCATACATATATAGATTTAAAAGAATAATCATGAAAAGATGCTTAAAATATTCTGGAAAAGAATTATTCTATAGAGATCCTGTTTAGGATTCAAAGCTAACTATACCTCCGTCCAGTAAAACTAGTAGTGTCGTCCGCTATAACACTACCTGTATGTATTTCTAATGTCCCAATAACTCTGCAGTGGAAAAACAAAACAATACACAAACAATTTTTAAAAACTTTTCATGTATCTAGCCAGACAGTGAAATTGCTCTCTTAGCAATAATCAGTGACCAAATCCAAAGATAATTTTCCAGTTCTTATCATAACCTCTCCGAAATATTCATCAATCTGACCTCTTGCAATTCCTTTTGCTTAAAATCTTTTTTGGGGAAAAGTTATCATTCTCCAGTGACCCTATTCAGGACTCAAAACAGCTTAAATGCTATCCTCTCCTTAAACATTATCCAGTTCCTTCTTTGCTCCCACCGGATGTTGACCCCCATCTGGGTACTGTCTTAGGATGAAAACATCTACTTCATCTATTTCATTGCATTGTAGTTATGAATACAAATTTTTCTTCTCTACCAGACCATGATTTGTAAAGAGTGGATACTATGTATCTTCACATTTGTGATCAACCAACCAGCACAATATTTATTGCATAGTAAGTGATCAAAAGAAGTATATAGTGAATATGGGCTCTCATATGTATAAGCAGGTAGATCACAGACAATATTTATGAGTTCAGGTATCTTTATAGGAATACTTAGGGAGTGGATAATAAGCAAAATGAGCTTGAATTGTTAACAAGGCTGTAAATTTGATATCAGCAGTATTTCCAAGACTTACTGGACTGGGACTACACAGGCATTTTGCATGACTTATGGGTATTTCAAGGATGTGTACAAGAAACAGTGTATAAATTCAAGGTCAAGTGATGAAGCCTGGCACAAACCTGAAAGTAACATTTGCACAAAGGCTACAGAGAAAAATGAGTTGAGGCTGTGTGAAATGCAAGTAGAGATGGAAAGCATTTCCTCTTTATGCTGTCTTTGTATTGGGGAAGATCATCTTTACAGTGGGAAGGTTAGAGAGACATAGGAATAAGGCACAGAAACAGACAGATGAAGAGATATACTGAGTCACTTAGTCCTTTGAATAACCTCAGATGAATTATATTCCAAAGATTTGTAGTGTGCTCTTGGAACCCTAACCAGAATTCCTGAAACTATTACAGAAAGCAGGAAGGGGGCCAGAAAGCTTTAAGTGTGTGAATGATGTAAAAAAAGAAAATGTTTTAAATTCAGACTATGAAGGCAAACCATATCTGAGTCACTAGTTAATAAACAGATGGTTCCAACCACTTAGGTAAGGAAAGATTACACAAACAGACTCAGATGTGCTCATTTAAAACAAATCAAAGCCACAGGTTTATTAGATGAGTGAATCAGAAAAGTTCTCCAGACAGCGTATCTCTTATCTCAGGAAGGCATTTGCAAAGCTTTTACAATTGATAAGAACATGAAAAGACGTGGGATAATTAAGATTTTTCAATGCTGACTTGGTAAGAATAATCTTACCAAATAGCTTTGATTAATACACCAACATCAACCTGGGTGTCTGTGGTAGTGTTTTAGAGAATTTTATTCTTAGCCGCATTAGGTCAAATGTTTTACTGATTACGTGGGTGAAGACATAAGGCATGCTTTAAATTAGATAAATCTGGCAGGAATTGATAACTTTTTAGATGACAGAATCGAGGGTTCCATGTGTCTGGAGCCAATGCTATGATAAGCAAACATCATGGTCAAATTCTTATACTTTATTTCATATAGTCAGTGCACAAAGGCACATAGGGAGCACTGGTTAAATAGTAATGTGTATTAAAGAATCAGCATATCTTTTTTTTTTTTTTAAATTTAAGATTTATTTATTTATTTATTTGAGAAAGAGGCAATGAGAGAGAGCATGAGCAAGGAGAAGGTCAGAGGGAGAAGCAGACTCCCCGTGGAGATGGGAGCCATTTGCAGGACTCGATCCTGGAACTCCGGGATCATGACCTGAGCCGAAGGCAGTCATCCAACCAACTGAGCCACCCAGATGTCCCTAGAGTTGTGAACTCTAAATAATCTAGAAGAAGTTTATAGGCTTTCCACCCTAAAAAATATACATATTCATATTCACATTAAATACATAAGGATCACAGATTCCCTGGACATCACGCATGGTACAACAAAGTTCTAAGAACCCCCGGTAAAGAATTTCTTGATAGGGGTACCTTGTTGTGGTACTTCAAAACACTATTTCACACTTGGCCCTCCTGAACAAATGAACAGTGTCCAGAATAAGAGGGTTTGCTCGTCTTCTACATATTGCATTTATTAATACTATGCTTATTTCTGGGTCCGATTTAGGTATAAAGAAACTAGACTGGTGACTGGTCAGAGAACAGTATCATATGAGGAATACCTGAGGAATTTTATAGCCTAGAAAAGACACCTCCAATAAGGGATACAGTAATTGTCTTTAAACTTTTGAAAAGTTGTAACTTAGAAAAAGAGTAAAGTTATTCTGTCATTTGAAATTCGGTGGAAAAAAATAGCCAAGGTCCTAAATGACAAGAAGGCTGACTTAAGCCTTTACTGTATATGGAAGATCCACTTAATACTTGGATTCATGTAAACATAGAATGAGATGCTTCATAAAGTCATGATCTTTCTGTAAGTGGAAGTAATCAGAGTCTAGATTATTCCCTGCCCCATCTGTTGTGAGAGAGATGTCTACAGCAGAAGGGACTACTGGATTATCTTCATGGCACATTTCAAATTAAGATTCTGCGATCTGATTACGTATTAAAGAATACTAAATGACTAGAAAGTTCATGATTATTTTTATTGAGGAGAACAATATACAATAAACCAGTATGGATAACTGTTACTGATGTTTCTGTGTCTGCCTTAATTTATATCTGTTACCCTGTCTTCATTTTCATTGAAATTTCTCAAATTGTATTCTGAAAGATCGTGGTAATTTTCTAATGAAAACACACAGAAAAAAATCTTTTTTTTTTTTTTTTTTTGGCTCCCATATCAGAATGGAGGCATTAAAACAAACAAACAAAAAAAACCTCGTATTTTTCAGAATTGTTTTAATTGTCCTTAACAATGATTAGAGAAAAAAGCAAATGAGAGAGATTTACAGAGAACTTGCCTTGATATTATAACTCTTACACATTGATAAAATATGAAATGAACTTACATTTTGACTTGTATTTTATTACTTTTCTTAAAGCCTATACCTCAGTTCAGTCTGTGTTTTATGTGGTACAGGTATAAATTTTTAAAATTCACTAAAGAATTTTTAATGTTGAGTTGGGCTTTGATGTTATATTTGGAAGCTGTATTTATCTTGATATCAAAGAATATACTTTAAGGAAACATACTTTCTTCAACTCCCTTCTCTTTTTTTCCTTCATAGAAGTTATAGTAACATAAAAGCACCTACAAATCTAAAGCTTTCTTTTTGACAGGAGATGGTTTAAAAATGAGGGGCCTGACTTAAGAAAGTGAACAATTTAGCATTTTATACCTTTGAGAAATGCTTTCCAAATTATCTTATGCTTCTACCACTCTGATTACAAAACTATATCATTTTAAAATATCCCTTCTCTTAAAAATTTAAAAAAAAAACATTTTTTACTCTTTTGAGAAATTTCAACTAATTAAAGAAATTTCTAAGCAAATTGAGCTCGACATCTTATACAGAAATTACCTTTTCTGTCCTCTGCTCTGTTTATGAAAATCATCATTAACCATTGTAGTAGATGGAGAAATACATAATATCATTACCATTGAACTAGTTGAGAAAATGGTGAGACCCTTGAGAATGTCAGGATCTTGGTACACAGAAGTGGATACAAACTATTGGAAAAATTTATATCTCTTTAATTTTAGTTTTAAACTAACTTTCAGTATTATGTTAAAAAACTAAAAAAAAAAGTTTCACTCTTCATGTGCATACAGTTTCTGGTATTTCACCTTTAGACTTCAATGAAATTATCATTGCTACAACTACAGAATTAAAAAAACTTTATCCTTAATCTGAAAACTTCCATTACAGAAATTTTCTACCTACTCTACCATATTTGGTTGGGAGGAGGGCCAAGGTAGAGAGAGTGATTATGGTGTTATGGTACACCATGAGCTAAAGCCCCAATATTCATAGGGATTCATAGAGTTCATATGGTTCATGGAGTTCATAGGCTCTCCAGGAACCCATCAGTTAGTTGCAAGCCAGCGTCATAATATGATGGTATGTATCTCAGCTCCTGAGTTCTTATTTCCTGAATTCTTTGATGACTCCTTTTATTTCTTAATTTCAAGAACTCTGCAGCTATCTTCACTGATAGTGTATTTTTCTTCCTTGCCTTCAGGATTCCTACTTCAGCTGTCCCTAGTACTACTCATCTTCCCATACTATCCAAACAATTCTTCAGGCATCTCTGGAGTCCAGAGAGTGAGACTTTTCCAAGGCTTACCTTCCAGTTGTGGTTGTCATGTCTGAGGACCTGTCTCTTCCCCAGTTACTGGCACACAGAATGTCCGCTGAGTTAAGGGGACTCCAGCTTTCACAATCGAGAGTTTGTTGGTTGGTTTATTTGTGTTTCCCCCCTATATGCAATGGCCTCTATCCATTAGTTTAAAAAATATATATATACTTAAAGTCCTTTATAGGTGCAGATATGAGAAATGATGGGAGTGTGGAAGGGGGATTAATTTTATGATCATGTTGAACAAATTGATTCCTGAAACTTTTCCTTTAAGCTTAAAAATTTTTAAATTCTGGAATGTAACTCATTTTCTGTTGGTGTTCATTATCTCTTCTCCAAGGTACTAAAGCCAAAAGAGGGTAGAGATGAAGAATCAGTTTTCAAATGTCAATAATAATGATCACTTGACATTGTAGGGGTGCCTGCGTGGTACAGTCGTTTAGTGTCTGACTCTTGGTTTTGGCTCAGGTCCTGATCTCAGGGTCATGAAATCCAGCCCTGCATCTGGCTCCATGCTCGGTACAGAGTCTGCTTAAGACTCACTCTCCCTTCCCCTCTGCCCCTTCCTCCCACATACTCTCCCTTTCACTCTCTCTCAAAGAAAAAACAAAAAGAGAAAGAGAGAGAGAGAGAGGGAGAGAGAGAGAGAAATCTTAAAAAAAAAAAAAAAGATCATTTAACATTGTATAGTTTAGAAATATTAAATATGGTCTAGACCTTAGTCTGTATTTCCAGTCTACTTTTCCAATATAATCCTGTAGTTTGTTAGAGATTAAAAGAGGAGGAATGATGGATCTTCAAAAATTTGCATAGGGTATTTAAGATCCATAAATGCTGCTTAGAAGAGCATATAATATCATAATTTCTATCAACATTCTAAAGATTCTTAGCTAATACAGAGTGATTTTAAAAATTTTTAAATAATTTTTAATTGATAGGAACTTCTGAACTCTCACTGAAAATAAATTCTAGAGAGAGTCCTTCTGAATTTGGTAATCCAGATTTTATATTTTCTATACACACAGATTTTTTTTCTCATATGGTTTTTCATAATAACACTAGACAGAATATGTTATTTCCTTTGTAGAGATGGAAGAATTTAAGCATAGGGGTGCCAAATTATTTCTTAGTGCACTTAGCTAGTTTATAGTATACCTAATACTGGCACCTGACATTCTTGATTCCAAGCCCAGGGCGTAGTTCAATAAACATCTGTGAACATTAATTTGGTAGTTGAAAAGAAATTAAAAATTTAAAGCCAAAAAGAGAATAGAAGGCAGGTAGGAGTCCATTATATATAGTTCTAGGAACTCCTCATCTGTCAGAATCAAAGGTATTTTACCAAAAGCAAAGTATTTAATCATATAGTTATGTTCTCAGAATAAATAATTTTTTTTTCTTTTTCACCACAGTTCTCATTAAACCACAAAAGGTGCCACATACTATAGGTTTACAAAAGAGGCTCTTAAAAGAACACATGCATCCAATTTTCCCAGTTGGAAACAAAGGCTACTCGAACAATAAACTCCTTAACAGTTCAGTAGCACACAGCTTCTAAAAGAAGAGAGTCCAGTTAGAATGTGTATTTTTCTGGATCATGATTAGATACTGCATAAATTTCCCTAGCGATGGTAACAATAGAAAGACCAAGGTTAGCCTGCTAAATGAAATGTGAGCGAGAACTGGGCAGTTCCAAGTGGCTGCTGGCAATTTTAGGTGTCCTGCCAGCGTTTAAACCCACAGGGTCATTTGGCAGTCAGGTGTCATTAGTCACCTCTCTCCCTGTCTCCCTCTTCCCATCTGTTTTCGTCTAGCCTATTTGTGTAAATTACCTCTCAGTATGCTGCAGGACTCAAACTAGTCATGTATTTTCCTCCTACGCCTTTGTCCTTTTCATCCATGACTGCTCATTTAGACTTATACCCATCATTTGACCCAAAATTTAGCCTAAGAGGCAAGATAATGGTAGCAATTAATATTACTACTGTTACAAAGCAGCATCCCTTATGACTATGGGAAAAAGACCACTAAAGATAGTATAATAAATGTCAAAGACGTAGTTGCCCCTGGCCATTTCAAATCATGACGATTATCATCACAAGGCAAAATGTAATCATGTCCTTTAAGAAAATGGAGGATTTATGTAATTTTGTGCAGACAGTTTCCAAAGTTAATATCCAGAAGAGATTCTTGAAGGGAAAGCTATTCCTCATAATAGCAAGACCTTTTAGAGAGGATGAGAGAAATAAAATATGTTTTCTCCTGAGTCGGCCCTGCCATTTACTTGCAAACTGAAGGCCCGCTCCTCTATTATTCTAAGGCAAACGTATACCTTTGAATTATGTCTCAATGCTATGGGAAGAGGAGGAATCTCAGTCTGTGTTACTCAACCAGTATACTTCCGCACAAAAAGAATTAAAAGGAAATAATTGTTTCTATGATAGCAACTGAGAACAAGGAATTCCTATGTTGAGAAGGTTTTAAACTGAAGGGATTATTTGCTAAGGGTAGATGAGAATAAATTGTGGCAAATAATTTTGCAGCTACATTTTCAATAATGATGAGTAATTAGTCATGTTGGAACAATACTTATGGGAGTACACTATCGATATCTAATTCTAGTTACATGAAATCATAGAAAAGTCAATTTTCTGAGAAGTTCCCACTCTTTACTAATCAGATATTTGGCCAGATTTATTACATTTGTCAAGTTAAGTAGTTTTTATGGCCTATATGACTATAGTAGTTCACTGTTAATTTGTCACATATGGATGAATTAAAAATAAAATGTGAACATTCATGTCCTGCAATGAACTAGTCTCCATTTTCCTTCTAATTTTTTAAATTTTATTTTAAAGTATCTTAAGATTAGAAAGTCCCTAAAAGTAATCTAGATTACTCATTGAATACTTTAATATCCACTGAAATGACTCTGTAAATAGGTTCTCTGTTTTATATTTGACATTTCTAATGACACGGAACTCAAAATTTTCTGAGGCAGATCACATACTTGGATAATTCTGGATCTTTGTCTATTAATACCCATATATACATTAAAACACATTACTCAATATTTGCCAAATGACTTTGCCTTTCCCAAATCTAACTTTGTTAATATTTTTACATATTTAAATAATGCAAGGATTATGACTATTCAGTTCTTTAAAAAATATGAGAGCCCTATTAGGAAAAGTGCTTAATAATAATAATAAAATAAACTATCTGTGCAAACGTTCATGTGGAATCTGTTATTGAGCCTGAAGTATAATGAGAAGAAATTTTAAAAGACACAGGATGAAAATTTGTATATTATTCATAAAAACAAAATAGTGAATTAGCTATATACCTAAAAGGCAGGAAATATCTAAAGGAAAGGAAATTGATTATAACACATATCTTGGAAATTTTGTGAAGCAATTAAAAGTGATGGAGTACATACATATACTACTAACATGGAAAGATCTATAAGACTTTGGAATCATGTAACATACAAATGAAAATATAAGGGGAGGTACTAAAAAATCTGTATGACCTACTCCCATTTGTGAAATAAATCACTGTATTAAAACTATTTCTAAATCTATATTCATGCGGTTGGCATACTTTTCTGTACTCCAGTGGTGTAGAGGGTACATAGAGCCTTCTTCCACATAACCTGGCATTATTCACCAGGATGTTTAGAGAGAACCCCTGAGAGGCAAATTCGATGATCCAAATTAGTTCAGCTCTACTTGGTGCAGGCAGTTTAGGGAAATAAGATGGTAGGGTCTTCACCTGTTTCCCAGCGCCTGCTGATATCATCTGAATAGGAAGTTGCCAGGGAGAAAGACAAAACCTTTCTCTGAAAGGAGAGCTGGCTAATGACTGACCTTCAGGAAATAAGAGAGTTTTTCCAAAGATAAGTCAATAACAAAATGAACAATCAAATTAACTAATATTTAGTGAACCCATGTTAAACATTCTACTCGCGTTAAAAAATATAAAGCCCGGGACCTCCTGGGTGGCTCACTCTGTTGAGTATCCAGCTCTTGGTTTCGGCTCAGGTCATGATCTCTGGGTCCTGAAATCCAGCCCCATGTCAGGCTCTGCACTAGTGTGGAGCCCGCTTGAAGTTCTCTCTCTCCCTCTCCCTCCCTCTCTGCTCCTCCCCCCTCTCAAGCATGCTTGTGCTCTCTCTCTCTCTCTCTGTTAATCTCGCTTTAATAAATAAATAAATAAAATCTTTTTAAAAATGTGAAGCCTAAGAAAAACCTTTTAAAATTGATTCCATGATTGTGGCCATTCTCTGTTTTTCGGACTCTATGCATTGTCAGACCTCAACAAAGAGTACACTTAAAAAGCCTCTGCAACCTGATATGGATAGGCAAATCATCTGGTAAACTAAACCCCCTTACATAGACTCCCTATAGCTCTTCTCTAAATTCCTTCACCTAATTATGTTTTCAAGGGAACACAAATTCAATGACAAACATAATGAATCAGTCTTATCTCTGTCAGTGATAATAACTGGGTAATATTTATTGACAATGCTCTTATCGATATAAGACTTTCTGTGGACTATTTTATTTAGTTCTTACATCAGTCCTATAAGGTAGATAGAATTTTTATTCCCATTTTTTAGGCATGGGAAACTGAGACACCTAGAAATTATGTAATTTCATTCCAGACTTCTTCCTTACTCCATATTCAAAGACTATGCAATAAGAGAAGTCATAAGAGAAACAACTGAATATAAAGAATTACAGAGAATGAAAGTAGGTACATTCATGATGTGACTATTCGTGAGCGCGAATCATTAGACTTTCCAACTAGAACAGGCAGAAATGAAGGAATGTGTTGGTGTCAGAAGGACGAGCATCTAACGGAGGGGCTGCTTGAATAGAAAAGGAAGCTCTTTTCTCACATTTCTCTGGGGTTGTCAACAGAGAAGACATCAAAAATAAAATCCCCCTCCTCTGTTTAATATCGTTATTTACTTTGGTGGGATTTAATTTTATGGATTTCAAAATTACGAACAGCTTGCAAATGTCTCTGTAATGCATGTCTTGGATTTTTACGGTATTTGTGTAAGTGATTCGCTCTTTTGTAATTTATACAAATTTAGTCTTTAAGCTCTCTTCATTTAAGTTTACACCTGAAGGTGTGCCTGCATTTTACAAGGACCAAAAACCATGGGGAAGAAATCCTCCCCCCTCAAAAGAAAACTATCTAGGTATCAGCAATCACCCATAAAATGGTCTCTTTCCAGTTTGTAACATTGTAGAATGTTAGATTTAGAAAAGATACTACCTTAGAAAAACTCCTTATTTTCAGACGATAAAAAATGGGAACCCAAAGTAGCCAAATGACTAACTCAATATAGTCAGACCACTGGGGTGCAAAACTCACAGATATCGCTTATTATTTTATTAGCAATCTTATAAAACTTGGCCCAGCAGGTTTTATTATTCCTATTTCACAGGTAATGATACTTAGTCTTATTTTTATGATTAGAAAGTATAGATTTGGTGCTAAGACCAACGTTTATTGGCTCCCAGTACAATAAGCTATCATTCGAATGCATTGCCTCTTCAATAAGTTATGGAAAATAGCAATAGAATTTTAAATGGGTAACACGGAGGAATTCTGATTTGTTTGCTGCTTTCCTATTCATAGGCAAATAGCTTTTTCCAGTGTAGGAGCATCACCTAAAAGGCTTTTCCTCAGCAGCACAGTGAGGAAAGTGGTAAGATCCAAAACTGGAAAAGAGTTGGCTACATGCAGCAAATCCAATCTCTCTGCCGGTGCCTGAGAGGTAATAGCCTAAATAGGAAACAATCAATGATCAGAGCTCACCACATTGCTAGGGCACTAGGTTTCCTTCCTCTCTTTTCTTCATAACCACTAGTTCTTGATCTGTCCCACTGAGATGCAGTAATTCTTTTATATGCTCTGACGACAGCACAGAAAAGACTCATTTCTCCCTTATTCGGTTTCACGTTCTCTTAATAAGTTTTGCTAAGTAATTAAGAGGGAGATAAAGTCACAATAAAAATGCAAAAGGGATCCAAAAAACAGGGCTAAAAACAAATGCTAACTATAGATATGGCTATATGGCAGTTGAAACAGTGAAATATTTTTCAAACGGGTAGGTAACAGTCACTACCTCGAAGACCCCAAATACATACTCTCACTACTCTCCTGCTCTACCAGCCAGACACCTCCTTCTGTGTATTCCTCAACCCATTAAAGGGAAATGAATGCTACAGTAAGGGGCAGCCAAGTTCGCATTCCAGTGCTGTGACCAGCATTCATGTTTTTGCCTTGCCACTTTGAATTAATTATGTTCAATATTACCTTTGCACAATAAGGGAGACAGGGATGTCTTCAGTCAATGAATTTGCAACCCAGTCTTTGTCAAGCCAAGTCTAAATATCTAACAGCATCCAGGCCTTTATATTCAATGTGTCAAAACTGAACTCATTGACTTCCCCTTCTAATGTTTTAATCTCTCCACTAATCTCTCATCTAATCTAATCCGTATGTTCTCCTACTCAACAGGCAGCATCCTCATCCACTCAGACCTGCAAGTCAGAAATCTGGAATTTATTATAAATCTGGAATTCATATATTAGAAATTATATAATATATTCCCTTTTATCCTGCGTTAGGGAAGTTTCAAAGTCCTATAGCTTGTCCTCTTCAACACTTCAGTTGATCAACCTCTAACAATAACTCATGCTTATGTCCTAATAGGTTTCCTAACATTTCAGGCCCATACCCTTTAATAAAAACTCCAGACTCCTAGTGGGGTGGGCATAGCCCCTCATAATCTTCCTGTTTCTCCATTCGCTTGTCATCCAGCTTCTGCCACATCCTACAATTTGTTATTCTTGAAAACTGTCAAGGTGTTTCTTGTCACCATTCAGCTGGAAGATTGTACTTTTTTGCCTGAAACTCCCCCATCCTTTTGCCCCCATGGTAGAGCAGGCTCTCTAATTTATTAAGAATCGCCTGTCATGGGGCGCCTGGGTGGCTCAGTGGGTTAAGCCGCTGCCTTCGGCTCAGGTCATGATCTCAGAGTCCTGGGATTGAGTCCCGCATCGGTCTCTCTGCTCTCTGCTCGGCAAGGAGCCTGCTTCCCTTCCTCTCTCCCGCCTCTCTGCCTACTTGTGATCTCTCTCTGTCAAATAAATAAAATCTTTAAAAAAAAAAAAAAAAAAAAAAAGAATCGCCTGTCATGCACAGCCTTTTCTACTCCTCACCAGCCAGTAATCATTCCCTTCTTCATTCTTTACTGGATCTTGTTCATATTTCTATCAAATAACCTGTATACACTTATTGAACTAATTTGTCATGTTTGTCTCTTCCTACTAGACTGTTAGCTCATTGGAGGCAAGAATGTTGTAGGCTCCTTACAGCAGGGCCTAGACATAAAAGATATGTAATAAACATTTGTAGAAGGAGTGAACAATATGATTGAATTAGTCAGTATGGAGGCTCTGGGTAGTAAATATTTCCCAAAGTCATTGATTTATCTAGGAATTGGCAACTTTTTCAAACTTTATTTTTCTTGAATATACTCATTTTTCCCCATTATATGTTCATTATAGAGAAGTTAGAAAATATAAAAAGCGTAACATGTTCATTATTCATTAAACCATGCCTGTAGGCAAAATTAGAGGAAACTCACTCAGCTTAGATGACCTCACTTTGATTCTCGCAACTGTAGTAAGTCATGCCATCCTTTCCATGACTAAGAAATTGAGAAACATTTCATGTTTAGATGCAATATTTAAGCAAACTCAGCTCTTAGCCTCACTCCTTATTTTTATTTCCACAGTCTTGAGCCTTAGACTTTTAGTGTATTACTTACTCTTACTAGAGACTAATACGACCTCAGTGAGGATCGAAGTTGCTACTCAAGACTTATTATTCTAACAAATGACAGGGCTATCAGGGTATCTTTTCCTGTGGTTTGAAAAGGAAAGTTTTGATAAAAATTGTTTTCCCATTATTTTGCCTGTCTCCAATATAAATGATGTTAGATTTTACAGAGCAGAGTTCTCTCTAGGCAATCTTGTTAGACCTGAATCATAGGGACGACACTAACTGAAATAATTAGGAATTTCATAGAGTGGGGGAAAGACCCCTAAACACTGTGTTTAGGATCAAAAAATATATAAGTACTTCACATGAAAAAGATATAGTTAACCTATAATCTTTCCTAGGAACAGTGTTATAACATTAATATGTTTTAATTTCATGAACAAGAAATATTGCATAATTGGTATCCAGAGAACTCAAGATACCTGAGAGAAATTACTAAGAAACTTCTATAAAGACCCACATTCTCTCTTGATATAAAGCAATAGATATAATAGACTTAATAGACATTCATTATGTCACAAAATATTATAGATATCTATCTATCTATCTATCTATCTATCAACACACACATTCCTGGTATTTTACTAAATATTATAATTTTAGTTAAAATTAGTCTTACATAACTTTTACATTCTACAGTTGATTTTGGGATAATTCACTTAGCTATAAAATGTAAGGGACCATACTTCTTTTTTTTTTTTTTTTTTTTTTTTACTATTGACTAACTAAGGCAAGCATTTCTATGCATCATTCTTTGAACAAATTTCCAGTTATTTCCTTGGGAAAGATTCTTCCAAGTGGAATTATTGACTCAAAAGATTTTAATATTTTAAAGGTTTTGATAACATATCACAAAATTGTTGACAGAAGTTTGTGTACCATTTTGCATTCCTGCCAGGCATGCATAAGAATTGTTTTCCCATTATTTGGGGAAGTTTATTTATTCATTCAATGAGACTGAGAGTTTACTTATTCATTCCCTGCACAGAGACTGAGGTCTCCTTCTCATTGGATAGCTTTAATTTGGCTCCGCCTGTTCCTGATTTTTCCCAATATTAAGAGTTATAGCTTGAGTTCCTTTCATGTCCACATAACCATTCCAACGTCCTGCATTCATTAGTTGCCCTTGAAAAGTAATGGTCCATCATTGAAGACTCCTGGACAGTCATTTGTTCCCACAAGACCAGTTCCTGATTTGATATTTCCGCTGTATTCCCATTATAGACCCAGGGTCCTGGCTCACCATTATAATAAGAATTGTTGAAAGGTTTTTGTATTTTGGTTTTTTCCAGGGCTTGAGAGAACAAAATACATAAGACAACCATTCCTACACACTCAAGTAGGCCAGTGTTTTATGTGAGACCCTAAGAGCCAGATCTCTAACCAGAGGAAATCAGTTCTGCTCAAATCAGAATACTGTCTATGTTTGAGTCTGACCCAGAAACAAAAGCCTGACCTCATCATGAAAACTTATTTTCCAGTCAATGATTAATTTCTACCCCAGTGCTTACAACTTTCTTTATTTAAGCATATTTTCAGGAACTTGAGGGGTAACTATGGCAATGGATACCTAGAAGGGAGAAAGACCTTTGTTATTAATTTCTACATGCAGAGATGGGTCAGGTGTTTAGTTGTGCTATTATGCAAATCTCCAAACATGGCAGTGGGTGACCTGCTGAGAAAGTTCTTACCCAGAACAAAATGTCTCTTTAAAGAATTGCATTTTGAGGTTAACTGTTTTTGTTAAAACTTAAAGGCATAGCCTTCTTTGAAAATGAAGAGAAAACGTGTTTTGCCTACCGTTAAGAAAATGACAATTTTTTATTGATTAGAAGGGAAAAATTTATGAGTGTTTGGAGGTAGTTCTGAAAGTAGGAACTATTTTTTTTTTTATTTCATTTGGGTCAACTTCTCAGAGGCAATAGTGATTTCTAATATAAATGTCTGAATGTTATCAGATTTACTTCTTCTACAGAAAAAAATTTTTTGAGGATTATTTTTCCCCAAAGGAAAAAAAAAAAAAAAAAACAAGAAAAACCTTCAGCTCTGAAATTAGTGCTCTTTTGAAAGGACCCAATCTTTGAAATTTATTCTAATTACAACCAATCTCCAAAAGTCATGGAATAAAATTTAAGATGACATTAATGGTGGAAGGAAGAACCATATGTTTATGATTTATAAATGGAACAGATCACATTTATACTCAGAGTCCCTAAACTTCTATTTTTTTTTATTTTCCTTTTTTAAAATGTTTTTTATAAATGTATAATGTATTTTTATCCCCAGGGGTGCAGGTCTGTGAATCGCCAGGTTTACACACTTCACAGCACTCACCAGAGCACATATCCTCCCCAATGTCCATAACCCCACCCCCCTAAACTTCTATTTTAAAATAGAAGACAAAAGAGTACCTTCTGGTCCTGTCCACGTAAGCCACAAAAGTCAGCCAACATCCCAAATGGATGATTCCAGTTTTCTTCCAAAGAATACCTTTCAATTTTGCATTGCAAGTCTATATGTTTTATCATAAAATAATGCCTTTATGCAGTATTTTTAAAATTAAGCTAATGCTTTATGAAGGTTCTTCATGTTTACCCAATAATTAGAGTACCCTCCGGTATTCCAAGTCTCCATAATTTATTTGTAGAAGCATGGCAATAAGATTGTATTGTTCCATGTGAGTCTCACATTCTCCCTTTCAAATGACACCATTTTAAAGGATTACGGTTCCATGAACTGGTAATCAACTAACCAGTTCCTCATAAAACAATGGTATAGGGGAAAAAAGACTTATCTGAATATTTTAGTTTCAAAGCTACCATGGTAACGAGATACATTTGCTGTATTAACATAATCTTTTCATTTATTTTAGCGCTTTTGCTCTCTAGAAAGGATTCTTTTTTGATATGATCACAATTAAACAATGGATTCTGAAATTGAACTGGCATTTATAGAATTTGGTAACAATGTAAAACAATTTTGCTTATCTGAAAAGCATACTGCTTTAAAGAAAATTTATAGATAGCTTTTCAAGGTTTGTCATTTCTTATTAGGGTTGATATGGCTCAAGTTTTGCTTTCTCAGGGTATAACATCACCGGAATTTTCCATTAAATTATTCTCTTTCAGTAATACTCATGGTCCATTTTCATTTTTGTGTCACTTCTTAGAATAACAGTGTTGCTTTTATGTAATATTTCTATCTGTATTTATTCAAGAACATGAACATAATCATGCTATGTAACACAATCATAATAACTAAAAACTTTGACATTGCCGTTAGATCACATCACTTATAATTAGTTTAACATATTTTTTTTCCTAGCTCCTACCATGTACGAAGTACAATGCTAGACAATGTTGAGGATATAAAAAGGATTACTTATATGTTCAGCTTAATTAAAAATTAAGAAATTTTAAATGACTCATTTAAATTATAGTGTATTCTATTTTAGTATGACCTTAACTAAAGAGTTTTAATCTAACAATATATTGATTTAATAATTAACGTGGAGCTTATTAAATTGGTGGCAACTGGTCTAATAAGCTTTCTGATTCCTCTGTTTATTTTTTTTCCCCTAATGCCTTGGTGCTTTAACATTAAGGTTTAGAGTTTAAATTATGGATCTCATTTACTGCTTTATATATTTTACAAAGTGTTACCTTAATATTAAAATAATTTTTTAATATTGCTTCAAGATAAATGTACCGTGGCAGTAAATAAAACTATATCAGGACAAAAGAGAAGATAAACTCGATGACATTTTTTTCTTAAAGAATGAGATGTTATTACCATTTCTGATCTTGGAAATTTCTCAGGGAAAATGACAAGCCCCTGAAACAATGGACATTTATTTAAGTTTAAGGGGCTGATCATAGAAGATCTGGAAAACAGCTTGTTAAGGCAGTTCTTTGAATAATTTTTTTTGAAGATTTTATTTATTTATTTATTTATTTGACGCACAAAGAGAGATCACAAGTAGCAGAGCAGCTGGCAGAGAGAAAGGAAGATAGGACCCTGAGATCATGACCTGAGCCGGAAGGCAGAGACTTAACCCACTGAGCCACCCAGGCGCCCTCTTAGAATAATTCTGAAAAATAACACTAACATGGGAAAAGCAACATTAAATCATTCTAATCAAGGGAGGAAAATTAGTACATTATTAATTTCCCAATAATTTCTTTAACTGTTTTTAGTTGTTTTATATAAACATAAATAATATCAATATAAATAAATATCAATATAAGTATAAATAAATATCAATATAAATATAAGAGGAGCAAAATGCTTATAGGATCTTATTCCTTTTCACATTGAAATAAAAATAATTTTCATTTCAAACTTGAATATAAGTACAAAATCTATGGCTACAGTTTTAGAATGTACATATTTAGATACACATTCTGTATGTACACACAATTTCATGATTACTTTTTGGAAATAACTTTATTACTCATTCTTAGTGTCCCAATCACCACCGTGTGCCATGTAGACCATATTTTGCCTCTTTGTTAAGCACAAATAATTCAGTTGACACAGTTTAGCCATGTAGAAATTGGTTGCAATTCCAATTCCTAAATATTTCTTCAGATAAATTAAATATGTACATATATATGCATTCTTTAAGAAAATGAAAGAATGCATCTATTATACTTATAAAGGTAATTTTCCATCTCTTTCTTTTCCATATAAATAGAATATTATCCACAATGGCTTATGGCTGCATGTTTCAATCAATTCACTTACCTTGTGATCCAGCCCAGTTTTGACAATGCATGTATGTCAATGGCTGGAAACCAAGTAATCCTGGAAAGTAAATGAGGATTTGAATGGACAGGTTCTTCTGCACATTCTTATTTTGCACAATTTCTGTGCATTGAACACAGGGTTTCTTTTGAAGAAAAATAAAACACTCTCTCTTCGTAAGGTAAGCTTATTCAATCTCCTGTAAGAGGCAAGTTGCTCCTTTCCTCCATAAAGACCATTTTTAAATACATAAATGAAATATATGTGATTATAGTATCATGGTCCTTCAGAAAACTCTTGCTCTTACACCAATAAAATAATTATACTTAGAAGTTTTATACATCATTATGGTTACAACTAGTCTTATAACACAATATTATTTTTATTAAACCAAGTAAAAATATGCCTTCTAAATGAGTACTTTCAGCCCTTACACGATACATCTGTCTGTAAGGAATACCTTCAACTGTTCATTATTGTTAATGCATGAGATGTGATATGTAAGAGCTAGTCGAAGGCTTGTCTGTAATTCATTTTTTATCTACCCTAGTTTCAGCCATGATGCCTCAACCTAGTAGATGTACAATTAATATTTGTTCTTTGATTGGAGGATTAAATAATATAAGTCCAGAACAATGATCTACATAATTAAAGATGGATCTAAGGTACGGATCCATGCTGATATAACTCCACCCTTCATCTGTACCTATTGTCTGAAAGAAAGGACTTCAAGAAATAGGCAAGATGTTACTGCAGGATAGATGCCAGAGGCTGCTTTTTTCTTCTTTTCTTTTCTTTCCTTTCTTTCTTTCCTTTTTTTTTTTTTTTTTTTTTTTTTTTTTGGCTTAGTGGAGCCTCCTATTAAATAAAGATAGAACCATATAAACATTCTTTTATATTTCATTTGAGTAGCAGTGTCTTGCTCCAAACTCTGAAATGAAAGTCTCAGCAGCAGCAAAGTCTGCTCAAAGCTCACACATGTTATTTTGTACTTGAGAGCTGCCTACTGTAACGTAATATAGAAAGGCAGCTGTGAGAATGATAATTTTGGGTGAGGGGAGAACATGGAAGTACAAAAAATTAAGACAAATAGTTAATGCATGCTCTAAGACATTTAATGCGGCCCCATACTACTCAAGGTCCTAAAGGCATTGCTTTATTACAGCGGAGTATTGATGTCTATAAAGATGGCCCTGAATTAGCAGCATAAAGTATTACATTATATTTTATATATTCTGTTTAATAATTTAAAGAGTAGATTACATTTTAGAGAAATTTTAGTAACATGATTAAAATAAAACCAAATGAAATGATTATTTTATATGAAGTATATGAATTCTATCATGATTTGATATAATTAGATAAATATAATATTGAGATCAATGTGTATTATATACATGTGTGTGTATATACATCATTATGTCTGTATGCAAAAAAAGAAGTCGAGAGAGAATTATAAAATGATACTATCTTATGTTTCCTCAGCTGCAAAACAACTAAGTCAGATGTCTTGACTTATGCTGTTTACTTAATAAATCTTCCTTTGAAGAAAGATTGCTTTTTAACAAACTCATTTTCAAATGAGATATATAAATGCTTCCTTCCCTTCTACCTTCTATTGGATGCTTATCTTTTTATTTATTTTTTATAGATGGACTCTTATAAATTAACTAGGTAATGTTCTTAATGGAATTGCACATTATAAACAGATAATGGCCTTCCTGTGAAATATGCATGTCAAATCTTAGCTAGAGTAGTGAGAGGAAATAAACCTGAAGACAAAAGGAAAATGTTTATTTTTGGAATGTTACACCATTATCACTATTCAGTCACAACCTTTAATTTCATTAATGCCAAACCTATTATAGTAAAAGAGTCAGTCTTTAAAAAAATGAAATAATTGGAATGACCTGTCAAACCAGTGTTCACAGTGGGAGAGATGTACAAACAGTGTCCAAAATGTAGCTTTCAGAGACTGGGAAAAGCACTAACTCACAAAAAGCTAATTTAGAAATATTAACCAGAAAATGCTTACAGAATATAAAAATGAAAAAGATTCTTATATTTTATTATTCCTAGCAACTATGACTCCAGATGTTTATTTCCATTTCTTTAAAGTGACATAAGAGAAACATGGACTCAATAACTCAATAATAAACTCTTAATACGAAAGAAGAAGTTTGGTCATTTGACTGGAATGAAAAGTGACATTTGGTTATATTTTTTTCATTTGGTTATATTTTTAATGAATTAGATTCATATTATTAAAGAATCTAGGCTAATCATAAATAAAAATTTAGTAAATTTCTTTTACTGTGGTAAATAAGTCAGTTTTCAATCAAGTGATCATTTTTCAAGTTTTTTTTTTTTTGTAAATGGGCTTTGGGCTATTATGTAGAGTTCTGCTAAATTGCTATTCTAGGTTTAAAGCAGTGAGAATTTTAAAAATATCTGTTTCTATTCATACACCAGTGGAAATGTTGTGTCAAATATTTGAATAAGTAATGTGGCTTAAATTATACCCTTTTAAATGTCTATATATGAGAAAGAAACTATGAATAAAATTATGATTCTGTCATTGTAGAATTTATAAAAGTCCAGGCAAGACTGTACCATAAACAGATAGAGAAAATGAACTCAGCTTTTTTTCAGGTTCTCACTCCACTTCCTTCAATCTCACTATACACATTCATATGTTTCATAGATTCAGGTAGTGAAGATATCCTTGTCCAACTAGAGAGTAGGGGTTAATACTGTTTGCTTATAGGGTACATCGTTATGCACGATTTTCATGTTCCTTTATCCTCCAATTGCCTATGATTTAGAAATGTCACACTCCTTCACTATTTCTTGAGATGAGATACTGAAGTTGAAACCAATGAAATTGTTCTCAAAACCCAGTCTATAATGGTCCTGCCTCAATTTGGGAAGGCTTGTGCAGAGGCTCAGAACTAGAACTTATTTTTGACGTATCCACCTAGAAAGAGCAAAGGAAAATCCCCTGAAATTATTGGGAAAATACTAATGTTCATAAGTGGGTTCCCTCCTGTAGTTACATGTGCTGGTGATCCTAGAGCCCGGATGCATCCTTTCCGTCAGCGGACTAATCAACTCATCCAGCTCTGCTGCTTAGAATGATATACACATTATTTAAGCACTCTGAGTCACAGTTCCCTCATCTTTAAAATAGGTACCACATCTGTAGAAAGGGGCCTTCAAGTATATAAGGGATCTGGCCCAGCGTGTGGCACTTAATAGGGGCTCTATAAATGGGAGGAATGATGAGGACGCAGCGGCAGATGTTCGTGTGTTCAGCAAACACTGCTTGTGTGGGTGCACAGTGCTAAACTCTGTGCTACAGCTAGAGTTGCAAAGGAGAACGTAACAGGTAAAGCCACTGTCCTCTTGCAGCCTACATAAGTCAGATGTGAATTATAACCCATTGTTGGTTAATCCCATCAGGCTTCCTCATCTGTGTTCTTAATGGAGGCATCAGCAGCTGTGCTGCGTCACCAGTTGCAGTCTTCTTTAGCAGTTTGCCACCAACAATGCTCTCTGGTTATATGCTAATGGAGGTGACACCTTGGCTCATCTTATACAACTTCCTAACTTTCATCTCCCAGAATCTGTAAACCTCTCAGGACCAGCTCTTCCAAGACTGCCCTATGCACATGGCCTACTTTATCAAATGTAATGTTAATGTGACTGAATGAAAATTATTGTTGCATGAAAGACCACTTTTCCAGTGTCCTGCTAAGAACTTAGGACATAGGAGAATAGCCATTTGATAAAGCATTTGAAATTCCTACTGCTGGAGTCAACCTGATATTATTTACGATGCTTGAAAAAATATTAAGATAGCTTCAAGTTTAAAAACAATGTGGTTTACGTGAAATGTGCACAATATACTGACAGTGGTGATATTTAGAAATAACAAAAACAAATCGTTCTGATAATATTCATTAGTATTATACTTACATATCAAAACTATATACATATATTAATATTAATGTACCAAACTCGAATGAACCAACAATTAGTCTTATGACAGAGACATAAATAAGTAACTCTTTGAGTTGTAGTTGAATACCAAGAATGGGTTACTGATTCTGCATGTTCGGCCACCTATCAGGGCACAAAAAGCTGTGGAAGTTCCTGGGTTGCCACAGCCAACAGACCATATTATGTGAGGGACCATCGCCGCCTTAGAAAGCTATGGAGAGCAATAACGCACACACACACTTGTCACTAAGGGAATGAGAAAGGTTTCATGTTGTGCTCTACACAGGGTACCAACATTGTCTTTGTTAAGGTATGCGGGTGTCTTGCCAAGGTACACAGTGCAGCCACCAATGGGTGAACTCCTGACAGAAACTTGCCCATAATATTTCTTTCATCGTGTATGTTTCATCCCCTGATGAACAACTTGAACATACTGGCTTTTGAAGTTTTTTTCTGCCTGTCTTTTGTGGGTGGGTGAAAATAGATGTCATATGAAAAATTAAGCAACCTTACACTGCTCTGCCTTTCAGAACCAGACATTTGTATAGTGTAGGTTTCATGGTAGATTTTATTTACTTTTTTGAATACATGGACTCTCCATGAAATAAATAATCTCTCTCAAAGAAGCCTCATCTATCCTTTAAATGTGACATTTTTCCTACTCATTTTCCCCATATTATATGCATTCACTTATAGTAAGTCTTATCTCTTCTTAAACTAAGTATATATCTTTTCTTCCTTTTATATGGCAGTGTTGTCTTAGAGAACCTTTCCATCATGCACTTCACTGCTCTGGGTATCCCTGTTGAAAGAGGTGACGCCCTTTCTTTTTCTCATATATCTCATTTTCTTATCCGTGCTTGTTTAATGGACTGATAGTATAAGTAGATACATAACTCAACAGAGAGTAAATGCCTGCCCTGTGTCAGGAACTGTCTGAGGCCCTAGGGCTGTAGTGTTCAATCTGCTTTCTTAAAACTATTAAGAAATATAAAGGAAGGGATATAAAAGCAAATGCAAGCAAATTGTTGTACTTCACCACTGTCTTATGCTTATCGTCAATATTTTTTTAAGTCAGGCTCTTTTCTAAAACCTTTGTCTTCCTTCAGAATTATTAAGTTGCATATTTATTAGACTATGATATGCTGATAAATTGGTCATTATACATTTCATAATAGCTTTGATTTTTGCCATTTTTGAAACAACACGTAATCTATGCAAACAATTGTTATTCTGGTCATGTATGCATTCAATAAATATATGTTAAGTACCTACTACGTACCAGGGCAATTCTCAGTGCTGAGAATATGGTAGGGTACACAGTAGCCAAATAAACACTGCCTTATAGAGTTTATATTCAAGAAGTGGGAACAAATCATAAGTAAAAAGAAAAAAAAAAAAGAATTGAAATGTCAGGGGTGTGTGTGTGTGTGTGTGTGTGTGTGATTTTAAATCAAATGGACCCTGAATCACCGAGAACACTTGAGGAAGACATGAAAATGGTAAGAGAGGTAGACATGGATTTTCTGAGGATAGCTGAAGCAAAGGGAATCAGAATAAACAAAGCTCCTGAAGTGTGAATGTTCCTGGCAGATTTAAGGAACACCAAAGAATCCTGTATTATGAGTGCAAAACAATGAAGAACAGAGTAATAAGAGATGAAGTCAGAAAGTAACAGGGGCCTGTCCTGGGGCTTTCTAGATATTTGGGTTTCACTCTGAAGTAGGTGAATAGTCATTGACATGTTATATACAGAGAGCTTAAAAGAGATGGCTGGCTTCTTAATAGGACTTCGCTGACTTCCATGTTGAGATTAGACCATAGGGGAAGAGGGGAAGAGATTTCTTTCTGAAGGTGAATTAACCAAGAAGTTATAGATTGTCAGATGGTTTTCAGGTGTGATGCCAATGGTTATGACTACATAAATGGAGCAACAGTGTTGTTGTTAGATGGAAAGATCTGGGCATAAACTAGTTTGGGGGAGATCATCAGGAGTCCAGATTTGGACGAATCCCATTTGAAAGGCCCGTTAAACTTCCAAGTCAGAATGTCAAGTAGGGAGTTTGATATAGAGGTCTGATATTAATAGGAGTGATTCAGGCAAGGCTACCAGTTTGGGTATCATCAGTTAGGTGGTGTTTACAACCATTTAAGAGTGTAAAATGATACCTAGGGAGTAACTGTAGGTAAAAAAGAGAAAAAGCCCAAATTCTCAGGACCAGGGAACTCCAAATTAGGAGCCGGAGAGATAAGGAAGAAACAGTGGAAGAAACTAAGGAGGACCTGTCTGAAAAGTGGGAGGGATATTGGGCTAATTCAATTTTTCAAGACAGAGGGAGTGATCAACAATATCAGTGCTACCCACGGCCAAGCAAAAGGAAATTTGGAAGCTACCCATAGATTTATCAGTATGGAGATTACCACTGGGAATGGAAGATCATAAACTTATCTATAGCATGTTATCTAGGTTCCCTGTTAGATAGAAATGATTATGTGAATATAACTTTGTAAACTATAAGGTGCTATACAAATATATTATTATAGTGACATATATTAATTAAAAATCTGTTCTAAGGTTATTTGCAAGCTAGTTCATTTTTTCTCTGACTTCTTTTAGAACAGTTTAATGCATTTTAATGAAAATTGTTTCAAATGTTTGTGACCATCTCCGTGTGATACTTTATTTTCTTTGGCTTCTAGAATGGACTGACGTGTGTCTAATAGAAAGGACAATGTATTTTGTTCCTAGCTTATATTAGAGAGATTCAAATATCAGACAAACGCAGAGTGCTATTACGAGGTTACAGGAAGGTTAATGCTATTTAGGCAGATGGCGAATTGCAAATTCAACCTGTTGTCACAATAACGAATATGTGAAGAAACATTGGTATTGCAAATAGGAGAAAAATGAAATAGACTTTTCTTTCACATGTATACACAAATTTATTATTAACAACTTTCTCATAGTAGAAGTAGGTAGTCTTCACAAAAAAACTGATAGGTACACTCTTGTTCATCAGTCATTACAAGGAATAATATTTGAGATTCTATCTAGTGCATCTTTAACAATTATTTAGATATATTTTTTCAGGGTGGCCATGGCTTAATCATTTAATCGAAAGAAAATTTGTCTTATGTGTAATTTCCCATTTATTGTTAAATATCCATCCTTTTGTCTCTAAAAACAGATTCCACAGTGCTTATTAATCCTTATCTGATAAATATTCTTACTATCAAGACATTAAATTGTGTTCTCTTTGATCACTGCTTTCCCCCCATTCTTAATATATTTCATAGCCTAAAACTCCCAAAGCAAGGACTGGGAGAGTCTCACCTATACAAGAATGTACTCTGGTTAGTATGATTATTAAATTTTAAAGAAAGATGATAGTTCAAATTTCTGTAAAACCACCTATCTATCCCAATGCTTTGAGATGTTTTCCTCTCAGGTTTTGAAAAATGTCATACATTTTGGCCATCTTTGCTGTTAGAAAATGAGATTTGTTTTTTAGAAGAACTCCCAGCAATATGCACAGTGAATCCCAGTGTCCATGAGATGACGGGCAGAGGAACAGCTACCTGCAAATTAACACTACAGGTTTGGAGCTGTCACTTGACTATATTGCTTGCTTATCTAAACTAGCCCATGATTGAAAACCCGTAACAAACACCTTTTCAATGGTAGTCATGCAGACTTCTTTCAAAATTCCAGGGAATCATTAAGTGGCGAGTAGGTAATTATTCTAAAAAGGCTTCTTTCTAATACCCAGATTCCTCGAAACACATTTTCAAGGAGCAAAGAGAGAAGGGCAGCTGCCTAGGAAATGGAGTTTCGGGCTAGGTACGCATTGCCAAAATAGGGTCAAGTCAAGGGAAAATGCTGCTGCTGTATTTTCTCATCTTCCAGAAAAAAAATCGCAAACTTTAATTTGGTAGGCATGTTTCCCGCTCCAGTGTTTTGTGCCTTAGAACTTCTGTCTGACTTATTTCAGAGCTCGCTAACACCTCCTAATGATTTTGTTAGCAGTATTTCTAGTACTCAAAATGGGGAAATCGCAAATGCAACATGGACTTTATTTTCCTACTTTCCTCTACTAATAATATGTTTATACGTGTCCACACACACATACAGAAGCATCTGTTTGTGTATACACATATAAATATACATGCATACATATGTGAGTGGTATATACACATTTACACACACACAAATTACCTTTCTTGTTACTGGGGACTAAAGCGATTAAATACAATGAATTCTATAGATTTTTTTTTCTGACATTAAGGCATATCTAAAATAATTTTCATCCGGGTAGGCAAATGTATGAGTAAATTTGAATGCAAACTGAATGAAATTCATTGATACTTTATAAGTTTGTGAATTTTCTTTAATAGAAATTAACTTTTAATATTCCAGGGAATGTATGTATAATACATTTCTGTATCTAATATGGCCTAAAAAGAAATGTGTGAAGTAAGATAATTTTAAAAACACACACCCTTGAAATTGAATTAAAAATATTCCTAAATTACTTCAGAATATATTAGAACAATTACATTAAATGTGAAACGGGAGTATTTGTGGCTTCGTCCTTAGTATTTACATATTATAATGTACAATGGATAGCCTTTTCTAATTTCAGTTTTTATAAATTCAGATTTTGCTATGCTAAACATTGACGTTGAACAAATATTTATTTAGCCCCTATTACATACTGGTTCACGGAAATGGGGTGGCTAGGGAACAAGACAATGATGGAAAATATATTAACCAAGCTTTTGCACAACTAATTACCACTAGAAAAGCATTGCATGGGAAGTGTAAAGGGTACTATGGACTACCTGATTAGGGAACTCCACTACTCTGGGATAACAGTGAGCTTCATTGTAGAAGCAACATTTAACCGATGAAAAATAAAAGAAGTTCTTCCTCATGTTAAGACTTCTTGCAAATGACCTCTCACCCTCCTTCTGGGCATAGTACCATAACCCCCTTCCCCATCTGGGCTAGCCTAACTAGCTCCAAAATACACACATTCAACCACTGTTTACTTTTCAGAGATACTTAATAACTGGATCATAATAAGCAACTTCATAAACATTATTATTTTGTTACTGAAAGACAAGTTAGAAGACTTTTTTTGTGCTTCAATGAAAAGCTTATAGTGGTTTGGATGAAGTCGGTTAAGCAGATGAAGAGAAGTGAGTAGGTAGTGATTGGCAATACTTAGAACTGAGGTGATTCAGTTGAGCCTTAGAAACAGTAATGATCTTGTCCAAGGTCACACATTAGGGAAAGGTAGAGCAAAAGCTTTTATCCACTTGATTTGTGGAAGACTGAATGACTTAGGGGTGAAGAGAAGAGACATGGAAAGGCTGGGTTCTCAGGGGTTCTCAGGAGCAGCAGTTAGCTCACCCATGGTGCCATTCACAGGTACAAAACACTAGAATGGCCACAGGTTTGTGGGAGATCATGAGGAGTTCCCCATTTGACTTGGTACAGGGTGTCAAGGGACACCCAAATCGTGTTGGAAATACTTATCTGGGCTGGCGAGTCGAAGTTGTGGGTCATTGATAGACAGATGGAAAGTGAAGTTCTGTGAGTAAATGAGATCACCTAGAGGGGGGATGTTGAAAAAGTAGTGAAGGTGGATGAGGGCAGTGGTTCTTAAACTTTGACAAATGGAGGGGGTGTTAAAGTGCAGACTTAGAGGCCCCATCCCTACTGTTTCTGATTCGATGGGTCTGAGGCACTTGCGTGTTGAGGACAGATTTTAAGGAGCTTGCCAACTAGGATTATTTGGGCTTTCCCCATGCTGTGTTGGAAGAAATAAAAGTGGTGGGTGGAAATCAAGCATGTTGAGAGTTTTTACATTATGGAAATCAGCAAATGCTGTAAATTAGGCCTTTATTTTCAGAAAGCTAGTTTATGAGCACATCATGGGTCAGGGTGAGGCCTGAGAATTTGTACGTCTAGCAAATTCCCAGAAAATACTGATGTCATCTGGAAACCACATTTTGAAAACAACTGGATACGGGAAACGTTTTACCTAGCCTGGAGTATTTCCGATTTCTTAGGCCAGTTAATAAGCTTTTGGAAAGTAGAGTTTCTCCAAAAAGTGACTGTCTTAAGATTTAATGGTAATGGTGAAAGCTATATAAAATGTATATTTTATACCACCTGTAAAAACACTGACTTCTTGTGATTATATAGCTTAAATTGAATAAAATAATATAATTATAAACTGCTATGCAGTGTTTCCATTTGGTTTTATCTTTGTGTTTTAGTTGCTCAGAATCTCAAATATATTTTTTGTTGTTGTTTTATGAAATAGGAAAATTATTTAAGAGATTTTTAATAATGAGATTTTTCTTCTGATACATGAGTAGTAAATTTAGGCAGATCAAATGTTAACTGAAGCTTTTCAAGATTAACCAAGGGAATGGGGTGGTGGAAAGAGTATATTTTAATTGGGGCAATTTTCTTTTGCCTTCAACTAACTTTCTATCTAAAAGAGAAAATAAATTGTTTGTATTAAAGATTTTGGAACTAAAAGACATAGAAAGTATATTATAAATAATAGAGGAATTCAGATCGCTACAGAAATTTGAAGAAAAAGTATCCAAAGTGACCTGATGAGAAGGCTGGTTGATAAACTTTCAAATGACCCCATGGCTTGGCATTCATGATTCGGAATCTAGCCCATGACTCCATCTCTCTGGACGGACTTAAATTAACCAAACCATTCATGATCTGTAAAGCTTGAGTGCCAATTGTTAATTCACAAAATAGAGTATCAAGAAGCCTGGATTGCTGGTGTCTATATGATTAGCGATTCTCTTACTGGAGATAGATTATTTGGAAAGTCAAATTTTGGAAAGTCCAATCTTGGTCACTAAATCTTTATTGAGCAAGGATCAGAAGCACAGAAACCAGTCAGATGTGTTGAATAAGTAGTGGATCTGATTAGAACAACCTGTTTTTTACATTTCTATTATTATTCTATTATTATTATTATTAATGGTTATTATTGAATGTTACCTATGTGTCAGTTACTGTGACTCATGATATAGGTAGGTAGTGTGAATAGAGATTAAGAGAGCACACTCTATGCTCTAATAATATGGCTTTGATGTAGGGTTTTTTTTTTGCTACTTCTTAGATGAGCCCAGTATGAAGTTATTGAACACCATTTCTCTAATTACCATAGGAGAATCCACCTCATAGGCTTTTTATAGGGATTAAATGAGAGTGTATGTATAAAGTGTTTAGGATAGTGCCAGACACTCAGTGGTAGATAAGTTATTCTTATATCATTTAATCCTCACAATAAACTTTATTACTAGAGACATTATTAGCTCAATTTTACAGGTAGGAGAAATGAAACCCAGAGATGGAATATTTTGTTTAAGGTTTTACTGGAAGTGGTAGAACCAGAATTTGACCTTCACTCTATATAAATTTGAAGCCTGTATCTTCCCCAAAGAGTCAAAATAACTGAATTTATTTGTCGAGACGTCTTCCCTTGAAAGCACTTGGATGGACAGTGTCAATATTTTTATTGGAACTCTATTTTTCTAGGATCCCAAGGCAGCCCAGCCCTCCGAACTGGCACTCTTTTTAGCTATTATAATATATCCTATTCAGTTACGAACAAGTCTTATGTAAGTCTTTTCTTTTTCTTATGACAAATTTACACACCCTCGCTGTGCTTGATAATGCCCTGAATTAGCCACTGCATCATGACCACCTTCATGTTCTTAATGGTGCTATTATAGAGGGCCCTAAATGCCAACAACAATAACAAAGGATTATGGTACGAAGAGTCTGGAATTCTCGCTGTCTCAAGCCCTGAATCCTCAAGCTTTAATACTATCGTTATCATTAAATATTTATCAAGTTCCTACTGTGTACATGACCCAAATGAGGCATTACTAAAAGAATTAGAAATGATCCGGAGAAATGCAAGCAAAACACAACAAAAAAGATGTTCTTGCAACCAATTAACATTTGTAACATTTATAGTTTTCATTGATCTCATTCATGAGTTATTTAAAAAAAAAACCAAACAAACAAATAATTTGAAGTCCACTTTACTTTCTAAAGATCCTAATTCCATTTTTAATTTACAGTATAATCACCATTCCTAGGACCTTTATAATTTATTATTTATAAGATGATATAATTACCAAGCCTAGCATAATTTCTTAAGCATAGTAGGTGTTCAATGAATATTTGATGATATATATGTTTATCATTTAAGTGGGATTCCAAAACACAATAAATGGATTCTCTACATATTTATTAAATGTATCAACCAGATGTGAGCATTTTCAAGGAGTATTCGTTTTACTGTAATGAATTGTGGTAATGTTCTTTTTTTTTAATATTTTATTTATTTATTTAATAGAGAGACACTCAGAGAGGGAACACAAGCAGAGGGTGTGGGAGAGGGAGAAGCAGGCTTCCCGCTGAGCAGCGAGTCCCATGCAGGGCTTGATCCCGGGCCCCTGGGATGGTGACCTGAGCCGAAGGCAGACACTTAATGGCTGAGCCACCCAGAAGCCTCTGTTTTGGCTTTCTATATACAACGGTACAGTCCTCAATTTCAGGCAGGAGATACTGATTACCATCCAACATCTGTCCTGGTTCTGCCACTTCATCTCTTTAGACCTCTTTTCTTCATCTAGAAAATGAAAGAATCATATTAAATCGTTTTCAAGACTCGGTCCAGTGGTAAAATTTAGAGGTGTATTCTAAAAATATTTAAAAGAAAATCGAATCCTCCATAGCGAATCATCACTAAACTGTTACAATCCCTTCTTCAGTATCAGTCTTTGATAAGTCTTCCCTTTCATGTGAACACTTGTCCTAGAAGTATAAACATTATTACCTGATAATTTAAGAGACTTCACAAATTCCACAAGAGATCCTGAAATAGACAGCAGCACATTAAAATCCCAGCAGGGTTTGTGGTGAATATGGATTTAACAAGGAGTCTCATCTTTCCAACAGTACATATTAAGTGAACAATTCCTGAAACACCATACAGTGTCTTCTCTTTAAATATACACACAACTGCAGCAAATAAATAAATAAATAAATAAATAAATAATATATTCTCACCAGTGACTATGTAATGGCTGTCCAGAGAAGAAACCGCTAACATCAAACATGTCTCTTTCTTCCCCTGTGTGTTTTATTAAGTGGTATCATCGGTTAGGGGTAAAAAGAGAAGCGGATGGGGGTTAAGAGAAAAAAATTACACATTGGCTTTAGCACACTTTCCGATCTCCTTTCAGTTCTCCCATACACCCTCATCTCACAGACTGTAGGCAGAGATAGAATCACTTCCTGGGGTTGGTGTTAATCTTCTACATTCCTTCATACCTCTTGAAGATCTTTCTCTAGGGCTCCCACAATTTACAACAGGTTAGTTAGAAAAACGAATTCCAACTGACTTTTAACTTTATCATTCATTTAGTAAGTATGTCTTTACTGAGTTTCCACTATAGATGAAATTTCTTAATGGGTGCTGGGGTTTAGCAAGAAACGAATCACCTCTACTATCTTCATGGAACTCATTGTCTAGTGGGAGAGATAAGTTATGGAGAATAAATGGATTAATGTATAGCTGTTATTTATGCTAAATACTACAGAGCAAGAAACAACATTTCATGAGAGATTCTTAAAAAAATAATTATTTATTTGAGAGAGAGTAGGGTGAGGGGCAGAGGGAGAAGCAGACTCCCCACTGAGCATGGAGCCTGATGCGGGCCTTGATCCTGGAACTTCTGGGATCATGACCTGAACTGAAGACAGAGGCTTAACCAACTGAGCCACCCAGGCGCCCCTTCATAAGAGATTCTAATAGGAAGAACATATACATATATATATATAGAGAGAGAGAGAGAGAGACTCTAATAGGAATTATAGATTCTAATAGGAAGAAAATATATATGTGTGTGTGTGTATAATGCTTTCTCTGATGAACAGATCTAAAGGATAAGTAGCAGTTAGCTAAAGTGTGAGGAGATTATCAATTCCTGGAATGGGCCCATTTGAGAAAGAGAAAAAACCCAATGTGAATGGACTTTAGCAAACAATTAAAAAGTGGTCAGGAGGCACGGAGGAATGAGCCAGACCATTTCATGAACTGCAGACCAAAGTTAAATTCTGTGGGAAGGATTTTAAGTATAGAATTAACATAATTAAAGTCACTTAAAAAATGACTATCCTGGTAACTCTGTGGAGACTAGATTGGAGGATAGTTTAGGCAGAACTGGTGGCAAGGGGACCTGGGCAGGAGTAAAAGGATTCAGGATATAGAAGTATATTATTGAGTTAAAATTGACAAAATTTGATGCAAGGGATGATGGAAAGGGAGGAATCAAGGATAAATGCCCTGCTTCTGACAGGACAGAGAATGGATCAAATTTCTGACATGGTTGGATAGAGTTGTCATTTATTGAAATAGAAAAAAAAAAAAATGAGAAGCTGAATGCATCTGGGGATTTGGGGAGATCAGTTTCGGACATGTTATATTTGAGATGGCTGTGAGACCTCTATGTAGAGATGTCACGTTGCAGTTAGACGTGTATCTCCCCCTCACAGCTTTCTTTCAAGATCCAGACATGTGCATCGGAGAGTCATCACCAGAGAGAGGGCATAATCTGTGGAGTTGAATAAGTTCACTTAGAGATGAAGTGTGGAGTGGTCCAGCATTGATTGGCCTATAAGAACTCTAGTGTGAAGAACTCAGAAACAATTCACTATATTGTACACCTGAAACTAATAGAACACGGTATGTTAATTATATGGGTATTAAAATTAAAACTTAATTTAAAAAAAAAGGGGGTGAAAAGAAACCAGAAACAGGAGTTAAAGTCTGCAAGGGAAACTGAAAGAAGAAGCCAGAGGAGAGCCAGCAAAGCAAAAGAAAATGTTCTGGGAAGGCACAGTCAATTGTATTACACGATCTTGGCAATTCAAGTCAGAGGAAGCCCTTCTCTAGAGAAAAGCAAAGTTGCCCCAATTAAAATGCAAGAAAATTCCAATGATGTTAAGAATATCAAATGTCACTGAAGTCATCAACGCAAGTTATCTTCATTTAGATGTGGGCCTTGGCACTCTCTGGGTGTTTTGTAAGGTGGATAGCTTCACTTTTAGTGGAAAAGTATGGCATTTGAAAATAATATATTTAACATGCAATTTCTCTAGTGGAAATTCCTAGGAGCTACACCATTTAGAGGGGAAAAAAATCACAAAATGATCTATCTTCTGTGATGCAAGGCTGACTTTTATAATATTAATAATAATATCAATATATTTCAATATAATAGCTACTATTTCTAATACTGAATTTGATTACCTGCCCTTGGTATGACATTGCCTTAAGTGATCAAGATGGCTTTAAGTTCTTTTTCCTTTGAGATCTGACAATTTTTAAGGATTTTAAAACTATGAGCTTAGAGTCTCTCCAGAGTTGTATAATTAAAGAAGATACTCATATGGACAGAGATAATGGTTTTCCAGGTTTTAAAACAAAAAGACCAGACCAAATTTGACTTCTTCCGCCAAGTAAGTGCTATGTTCTCAGGATCACTCCTTACAGAGTTGTTCTATTTACAACACTTTAAAGTCAAAACCTTTCATACTGATCACTATTTATGTATCCTGGATATGACATAGAGTTGGCCTTTAAACTATATTTGCTGAATAAATAAATGAATAGATGAATATAGCAGTACTGTGTAGCTTTCTTTCATATGTTATTTGCCATAGTGTATATCTACATATGTATTTTAAAATTATGATTACCTAGCCAGTATGTTCTGTGAGCCCTAGAGCGCTTTCTGTTTTGTTCTCCACTGTATCTTTAGTGGCCAGCACAATTCCCCATACTATTAATTATTCATATTCATGTTTCTCTTCAATTTTATGTTATGAAGACTTGGAAAAGTGGTATCAGTAATAGAAAACATTTAGTATTGTTCAAGGTGTTTTATGGGTTAAGTCAATATAAAACTCTCAACAGTGCTTTGAGGTTGCATTACTGTTATCCCAGATTTCAGTTGAGGAAGTTGAGCAGTAAAGGGTTAATAGAGTAACAAAGCTCAGATTGAGACACAGATATTCTAGTTTCCAAGTTCAGCTCATTACCACCACATTAAACTGTTTTATAGTAGTTATAGTAAGCTTTTGCAGTTAGAAAACATTTTTATTATCCATTTATTCTTATTATAGAATTCATGAAAACAATAAGCAGTCAGCTGTGATAAAAAGAAACATATTCAGAAATCACGATCAATTTTGTTTTCAGCTGAAAGTTCTCTCTCAAACTGATGAAATATCTTGTTCATTCTTGGGGCTTAGTTTTCTTTCTGAACCAAAATATGTTCTGCTTAGAACTTGCATTAGATTAGCTTTTGTTTCCTTCCAACCATAAAATCTACTACTTTGGGGAGATAAATATTTACCTCCAACAGAATCTGATTAAAGAATAAATTGGAGAATCAAAGCTGCAATTAGCCATATAGACACAACTGCTTAATTCCAAGAACAGAGTAAATAAGTTAGAATGGTATAGGAGAAGACTGTTTGATTTGATTATCTCATTAGTACAGGACTGGTACTTTCACCTTGTTGCTCTGAAATGTTGGTGGTTTTATTTCCTTAATAATCTACTTCTGGAAGAAAAATTGCTGGCATTTCATCCTATGCAAGATGAAGACAAACTTTTTTAGTAAAAAATTTTGAATCATCTGCATAAATTAACTTCTTTTTAGCAATTACTTTCAAGTAAGTATTTTCCCTTAAATTTCCCTTAAATTCCTAAAAAAAAAAAAAGTTTATAATTTTTTGGTAGTACTTTAGTGTGTAGCTACTCCTGACCATTTCTGTTTTTAATTAAAAATGATTGCTTTGAACTCAGGTCTTGGCCTCTGAACATACATGTGAGACTCCATGTTATACTTCCTCTAAACAAAATATTACTCTTAAATGATTATAATTTAAGAAATATTTAGTCATCAGTTCCTATTGCCAGATACTATTGCTGGTAGTGATTCTGCCCCATGGAGCTAAAATCTAATGAAATGATAAATACATAATTGTATTTATAAATAATGTCCAGTAGTGACAAATGCCAGGACAAAAATAAAATAGAGTGATGTGACATCAAGTAACTGGAGAGGGGCTGGAGAATGCAGGAGACTTTGGATATGGTGCTCAGAGTAGTTTCTTTTTAGCCTGCGCTACGTGTGGCCAGTCATCTGGCCACAGAGTGTGGGACTTATCTACAGGGAGCGATTCCATCTTTGGGTTTGTTCAGTTATTCATAGTTCACAGTTTTGAACTGAATGAAGTACAAACACTACTCTGTCAATATTTTAGAATTAAAAAAAAAAAAAAAAAGGGAAGGAAATGTCATCCTTACAGGGAAAACCCTCTGTGGTATGAGCGCTAGGTCTCTTCCAGAGAAGCACTGACATTTCTTAATTACTCTCTTCATGAGTGGTCATGTATAGCAATTACTGAAGGCTCTGCAGAGCATTACTCTTCGCAAGCCTTGGAGAAGGATAATGCTGACAGAACAGGGCTTCCGTCTCTAACACGCTTCTCCTCTCTCTTCATTACCCCGCTAATTACTCTGGCCACTGGTTATTGTGTGGCTCCTTCTCCTTTCTGTAACCCCCACAAGCCTCTACTGTACAGTAACCACATAATATTCTCTTGCTGCGATGCTTTCCTGTTACTTATTTAAAGGCATGGCCTCCTTTTATCACATCCCGCTTCTGAAATACCTTATCCGTGGGTAATGTCCAAACTCTGGATTAATGGAAACATTGCAATGCCACTTGTTTTTAAAAAACAAAAAACAAACAAGCAAACAAAAACTTGTTTTCCTAGGGCTTCTGACCTTTATAATGAGATAGAAAATAATTAATGTCAAAGTTGCAGTGCTGAAGAAGGTATTTTGAGTATGTGTCTACCAATGCCTAAATATCTAGCCAATTCAGTTTTGTTTTGTTTTGTTTTGTTTTGTTTTGTTTTTAAATAACATAAACAGTTTGCTGTCATGGTACTAAAACAATGATAGAGTGATTAATTTTTTTGACTTACAAATTTTATTACAATTTATGTTAACATTATACATTATACATGAGCTGCCTCAAATTTGGATAATGGATACCATTTTTAAAATAGAAAAATAAGGTTTCTTCAAATATATTTTGAAGAGACACGATTTGGGGAATATATTATTAGATAAACTGTTATTCTATATAATATTAAAGACACTGAATTAAATCTACTCATCAATAAAACAAAGCTGTTAGCTTTTTTATTGTAAATATTTTCTTTTTTTTTAAGATTTTATTTATTTATTTGACAGAGATCACAAGTAGGCAGAGAGGCAGGCAGAGAGAGAGGAGGAAGCAGGCTCCCTGCTGAGCAGAGAGCCTGATGTGGGGCTCGATCCCAAGACCCTGGGATCATGACCTGAGCTGAAGGCAGAGGCTTTAACCCACTGAGCTCCTGTAAATATTTTCATCTAAAGTTTACTAAGCAGTTACTATGTAGTGGAAATAATACTTATTTTTATTTATTTAAACGTCTTTAAATGTCATCCTCACTTTTCATAAGAGGATAATTGAAGTTTGGAGAGACTGTGTAACTCACTCAGAGGCATGAAGGGTTATAGTATATGGCCAAGATAGGATTTGACACCACATCTAAAATTTAAAGTCAAAGCTGGAGCTCCTAACCTACACATATCATCTTTTACATATCAGAAGTGAAGGAGCTCTAAGGTGGTGAGACTCATCTTCACTTTTTTTTTTTTTTTAAGATTTTATTTATTTATTTGAGAGAGAGCGAGCGAGCGAGGGAGCATGAGAGGGTGAAGGTCAGAGGGAGAAGCTGATCCCCTGCTGAGTAGGGAGCCTGAAGCAGGATTCCAGGATCATGACCTCAGCTGAAGTCAGTCGCTCAACCAACTGAGCCACCCAGGCACCCTCATTACCACATTTTTTAAAAAAACTTGATTTATTTATTTGACAGAGAGAGATCACAAGTAGGCAGAGAGGTAGGCAGAGAGAGAGGGGAAGCAGGCTCCCTGCTGAGCAGAGCCCGATGCAGGGCTCGATCCCAGGACCCCGAGACCATGACCTGAGCCGAAGGCAGAGGTTTAACCCACTGAACCACCCACCTCATTTTCACATTTTTAATACAAAACTATCTTAGATACTTGTAACTGTCATTTCTGTTGTGTTCTAAGATTTTCTCTGAGCTGCACTTGCTGTAGAACTGAAGATATTTACAATGTCTTTTAAAGTTTTAAATGTCTTAAAGAGCTAATGCCTCAGGGAAAATCCTTCTATGATATCGAGGACAAAAAAAAAGGTAAAAATTAATATTTAATGTTGTTTCTTATTTATTGATAGCATTCGTTAAATGTTTTTTCTTTTCCCACCTGGGAATGAAAAGACATCAAGCAGCATTAATCAAGGGGGAGGGAGGAAAACGAGGTATTCCTTTTCTTTGAATCTACAGTTATCAGCATACACAAAGTTTAAAGAAAGAGGAAGTAATTTTTGCCAATGACTATAAACTTGTAATAACTTAATATAGTGTGCCTATTTGTGGAATCTTGTTATGCTTAAGTCTCAGTGTCAAGCTTCTTGTGTATGAATATGCTTAACTATTGATACAGAATAACACCAATATGAAATGAACTGAGTTGCGATTGTTGATTTATAAACCAATTTGAATTCAGAATAAATTCTCCCATAAAACAAAATTAGAGGGGTGCCTGGGTGGCTCAGTCATGAAGCATCTGCCTTCAGCTCAGGTCTTGGTCCCAGGGTCCTGGGATCGAGCCCCGCATTGGGTTCCCTGCTCAGCAGGAAGCCTGCTTCTCCCTCTCCCACTCCCGCTGCTTGTGTTCCCCCTCTTGCTGTGTCTCTCTCTGTAAGATAAATAAATAAAATCTTTAAAAAAATTAGAAACTGATTCTCAGATCCCTAAACCAATTTTCAAATTCCTGATGGTTTATTATCAATTAGGAATATTTATATAATACCTATTCTTTGTAGGACTTTCCTTAGCTTGAGGAGGAGGGTGTTCCAGGATATTCAAGACAGAGCCCAATTACTCTATAGAACTTACAACCTGAATTAGAGGATAAGGCATACACATAAGATGGTATATAACAAGAAACTGGCTAAGTATCAAAAACAAAAGTGATAAAAACAATATGGCATATAGGACTTGAGAGAAGAAAATGATCCCAGAGAGTTGGTTTGATCTGGGAAGACTTGTTTGAAAAGAGAGAATTTGAACTGGGCCAGAAAGAGGAAATGGAAAAAACAACTGAGAAGTGTATTTTTTTTAAAGATTTTATTTATTTATTTGTCAGAGAGAGAGAGAACGAGAGCGAGCACATGCAGAGTGGGAGGCAGAGACAGAGAGAGAAGCAGGCTTCCTGCTGAGCAAGGAGCCCGATGTGGGACTCGATCCCAGGACGCTTGGATCATGACCTGAGTAGAAGGCAGCCGCTTAAACAACTGAGCCACCCAGGCATCCTGAGAAGTATATTTTTATTCCAAGTAGGGTGAACTATGCAAAGAAGAATGTTCTCTGCTGGTCTACAATTTTTATATGGAGGAAGAGTGAGTGGACTAGAACAGTGATGGGTGAGCAGGACAGGATCCTGGAAACCAGACCAACACACTTGGACTTGATGTTTGTATTAGGCGTGCCTTTTTGTGTTGCTGTGGAATCCCAAAGCACAGACAGGTTCTAAGCTATTTCGCAAAGCCAATTAGTCAAGTGTCAAAAAAATAAGAAACAAAAGCAAGAGAGATGCAGGTGTGTATCAGGAAGAGAATCAACAAGCAGGGTACAATGGAGCATCGCTTCAATCTCTTCTCTCTCTTTGTTTATCTTTTTTCATAATGGTCTCCTGGTACCCTGGTTTGTGGTGGAAAGATGAGTGCTGACTGCTCCTGAGTTTTCTATTTTAATTGCAACTAATCATGAGAGAGGCTGTGTTCTCTCAGTCAAGATTTCAAAATATTTGAAAACTCTGATTATATCAGTTTCAGTAAGATGTGGTACCCACTACTGGGCTAATCAACTTGTCCAGGTGGTGAAGATATATACACTAATAAGGTGGCTCTTTCTAGCGAACAGGTCAGGTTGGTTGATGTTTAAATTTATGAATCTTCTGTTTACATATTGACCTTCTATCTACCTGTTCTATCAATTACTGAGAGAGGGACCTTGAAATTTGCAACTATAGATGCAGATTTGAGTGTTTGATTGTTTGTCCCTTTAGTTTTTTTGTTTTTTGCTTGAACTATTTTGAAGCTCAGTTGTTGATTACATAAGTGCTTAGGATTGTTATGTCTTCTTGAAGAAATAACCCATTTATAATTATAAAATATACTATTTATCCATGGTAGTGTTTTTTGCTCTGTCTCATATTAATGTAGTCATTCTAGTCTTTTAAAATTATTATTAGCAATTTATAACTTTTTCCATCCTTTTACTTTTAACTTATCTGTGTCTTTTTGTTTAAATTGGGTCTCCTATAAGCAAGATATAGAAGTGTTATCTAACCCAACAATCTCTGCCTTTTTGGGGTTGTTTAGACTATTTAATGTGATCAGTGTTGTGACAAAGTTTAAATCTATCATCTTTCTCTTTGTCTTCTATTTATCTTTGTTCTATTTAGTTACATTTCTCCTTTTTTAAAATCAACTGAATATTTTTTATGACTCCATTTACCTCTGTCCTTGGCTCATTAGCTATAAGTCTGTTGTTTTATTTTAGTGGTACCTTTAGGGTTTGTGTAGTATGTATTTTAATTTACCATAATCTATCTTCAGGTTTTTACTACTTTACATGCAGTATTATCAGCCTCCAATAATATACTTCTTTTCCTCAATGCAGTGTTTATGCTATCATTATTCATTTTAATTTCTACATAAATCCCACCTTTTTTTAAGTATTTGATTATCATTTAAAGAGATTTGAATAATAAGCCAAAAAAGCATGTGTATTACCTAAGTAATTATTATTTCTGGAGTTATTAATTGTAGATCCCTATTTTTGTCTCATGTTATTTTCCATCTGCTTGAAGAACTTCCTTTAACATTTCTCATAGTACAGTTCTGCTGATTTTAAATTCTCTCAGTTTTTGTATCTTTAAAAGTCATTTCTTCATCTTTGTTTGTGAAAGTGTTTTTTCTGGGTAAATAATTCTAGGTTGAAGGTTTCTTTTTCTTTTAGTACTTTTAAGATATTGTCTTGTCTTCTCACTTACACTGTTACTAACAAGAAATGTTCTGTTATCCTTGTATGTATGTATGTATGTGTCTGTCTATCTATAGATAGATAGACATATCATATATGTGTGTGTGTGTGTGTGTGTGTGTATATATATATATATATATAGAGAGAGAGAGAGAGAGAGAGAGTCTTTTTTCCCTGGCTTGTTTCTATGATTTCCTCTTTAATGTTCATTTTAAGTAGTTTAATTATGATTATGACCATGGGGTAGTTTAATTAATATTTTTAATGCTTGGGGCTCATTGCAATTATTGGATCTGTAGATCTATAGTTTTCTTCAAATTCGGGGGAAAAAAATAGCCATTATTTTGTTACCCTTCCCCCTTTTTTCTCCCCTCTGTCCTTTGTGGACTCTAATTGAATGGATTTGGCTGCTTCAGTTTGTCCATCAGTCCACTGATGCTCTATTTTAACTTTTTTTCAGTATATTTTTGATACTTTCTGTTTCTACATTTTCAAGTTCATTAATTTTTTCTTCTGCAATATTAATCTACTTTTAATTTCATTCAATAGATTTTTTTTTCATCCCAGATGCTTTGGCTTTCTCTCTAGAAGTCATTTTATGTGGTTTTTTTTATTTGTATCTTTTATATCTCTGACCTCTTAAAGGTATGGAATTCAGTCATAATAACTGTTTCAATATCATTGCCTATTAATAAAAATCACTTGTATTATTAGTGGTTTAGTTTTGATTAATTACCTTTCCCCTCAGTTTAAACCTTATTTTTCTGCTTCTTTTGATACCTTGTGGTTGGATGCCAGAATAGGAATTTTAACTTGTTAAAAGTTAGATTATTTTATTGCCATAAATATTCCTGAGCTTTGCTCTGGAATACTGTTACTTGGAAAGAGTTTGACTTTCAGATTTTGCTTTAAGCTTTGCTAGATCATTTACCAGAACTAGATTTAGTCCAGGGTTATTTTTTCCCTATTACTGAGGCGTGACTTCTAAGTTCAACTGATGCTTCCCAAATTGTGACGTTTTCTACTCTGGCTATTGAGAACAGGAACAATTCAGGGCTTGTGTGAAATTCAGTCACTGTTCTTTATAATCATTTTGGATGGTTCTTGCCTTGGGTAGTTTCTTCACACATGTGTGCTGATCAGTATTAAAATGAATTTTCAGAAAGGAACACTGTTGCTCTCTGGATTCTCTTTTGCAACTCTTTTCTCTCTGTTTACACTGCCCTGTGTACACTTGTCACCTTGTCACCCCCAGGCTCTCTCAGCCTTTTCCTCAACCCAGGGAGACCATTTATGTCCACCTGGATTTCCTCTTATGTGCCATGGCCTAGAAACTTACTCCAAACAGTAGGCTGGAACAATATTAAGGCTCACCTCATTCTCTACTCATCATTTTCCTTCATAGCCTTATATTCAATATCTTGAGTACTATTGTTTGATATGTTTTGTCCCAATTTTTAGTCATTCCAAGTGGAAGTGTAAATCTTGGCCATGAATTTAAAACTGAGGTGAGGGGCACCTGGGTGGCTCAGTGGGTTAGGCCTCTGCCTTCAGCTTGGGTCATGATCTCGGGGTGCTGGGATCGAGCCCCACGTCAGGCTCTCTGCTCAACAGGGAGCCTGCTTCCCCCTCTCTCTCTGCTTGCCTCTCTACCTACTTGTGATCTTGCTCTGTCAAATAAATAAAATCTTAAAAAAAAAAACTGAGGTGAATTTTAATCATTGATAATATCTAGGTTTCACAGCTTTGTAAGAAGGCGATCACCAATCATGTGACAATTTTCAAAGAAAATGAAATCCTGAAACAATGTTTATTCAATAAATTTTTCCTGAATATATTGAGAAAGATATTATGTTCGAGATTGTGGGAGCTGCAAAGCTACTTAATAAACCTCCTTTTCTCATAGAATATGTAGCCATGATCACATACTTACTTTGTTTACAAGGCATGCCAACACTTCCAGAAACTGGATGTTGGTTTATAAGGAAAAAACAAAAACAAAAACAAAAAAACCTAAATGTGGGCACCTGGGTGGCTCAGTGGGTTAGGCCTCTGCCTTCAACTCAGGTCATGGTCTCAGGGTCCTGGTATCCAGCCCCATATCGGGCTCTGTGCTCAGCAGAGAGCCTGCTTCCCCCTCTCTCTCTGCCTGCCTTTCTGCCTACTTGTGATTTCTCTCTCTCTCTCTCTCTGTCAAATAAATAAATAAAATCTTTAAAAAAAAAGAATTAAAAAAAAGAAGTGATTTCCAGTTCTATCATTTTATGAAATGACTTTGAAAAAGTTCTTCAAGACTTCATCTCCTTTATCCTTATCTACAAATATTTGAAGGACTAGTGCTGTTGTAACTCTGTGCTACCTTCAGAATGCTGTAAAAGATCAAGAAATGAATGCAGGAGGGAAGGGAAATGTATGGACGTTCAGTTAGAAGTTGAAACTAATTGCATAGAATTGGTCTCTTGGAATGCATACATATATGTTCACAATGAGGCTATTTTTCATCATGTAGCTTCAGTTCTTCATATTAAATCTCTCCTTATTATCACTTTAGCATTGCATTTGAAATATGCCATTGAGCTTTGTTCTAATTCCAAAGTAGTATTCAATCCCTTTGCACCCATGTTCCTATGACCTCTTAATGGAATGTTGATAATGAAAGTAATGCTATTTAGAATGAAAGAGATGAGGACTGCGGTTGATGTGTAATTGCAGAGCCAATTGACTGGCAGTCGTGTGTCTCACTTAATTGCATTGAACAGTTATGTCTTGCTGATATATGAAGCTGATTGAATAATAGAAATGGCAGTTTATGAACTAAATATTCTATAATAATTTAAATAATGGGAATGCTATTCCTGATTCAAAAACAAAACAAAATAAAAACAGAAGTGAAAACTAGTTTTCACATGTTTCATTAAGCTTTTCAGGACAAAGACATGTCATCTATGATACCATGCAGTCTCGAGAGAGGAATAGATTTATGAAGTACCAAAGATAAATGGAGCATACCCTCCCTATCATTTGATGCATAAAGACTGTGACACCTGATAAGATAAACTACTTCATCAGCTAAATAGAGGTAGCAGCAAAACTAGCACACAGGACTTTCATTCCCAGCCCAGTTTTGTAGGATACCATGCCAATTAACTATATACAGCAAGAAGAAAAAGCATGAACATCAAATGCACTTACATAGTGGCTGAGTGTGATTTGAAAGAGTAAAAACAAGAAGAAAATGAAATAAAAGGTTAAGTTGGTTCCAGTGATGGCAGATGGATCAGATATCTATTCAAAAGCGTTCAAGTGTTTTTTGGCAAAGGCAACCAGTTATGCCATAAATGCCCATTGGCTGCCATTTTGCATTTCCCAAGAGACCATGAGACATGTTATTAAAGATCACTTTGCTCTAAAATCTACCTTGCCTCTGAAGAAAAAAAGAAAACAGAGTTAAGTATGTGATATTTGGACAGCAAATACTACTTTCTCTCTCCCTCTCTATCTCTCTCTTTTATCATCAGATGACAAATGTTTTAATTTAACTGCTTAAATTTTTTGCCCCAAAACATTGTAATTGGTTCCAGCAGATGGAAACACAGCAGGAGTTCCAAATTCATTGGCAAAACATGGACACATGCAAAGTGAAAACCAAGATTTGCACCAAAAGACAGCCTTATATTACCTTTGCCAGTTGATCTGCAAGTAGATTTTGTGGCAGAATCATTATATCCTTTTTTTCAGATGTATTTATCTACCAGTCATAAAACACTCATTTTATAACCCATAGGTAAGACATCATAATTTGCTCTGTAGATCTGTAATTTAGAAATTTTAAATGTGGATGCTGCCCTCAAAGAGTGTATAGTCTACAGGGAAATTTAAATCCTACCACATAACTACATGAAAAGCAGACTATTTTGTGTATTATAAGAAAGGTAGAAATATTATACTATGGACAATCAGAGAAAAGAGAAGTATCTTGGTGTCTTTGGACTGGGGACATTTGCCCAGAAATAGGAGGAAATCACATTGAATGGATCTTTAAGTAATGCATTTATAGAAGAAATAGAGATGGAAGGAATATATTTAGTTCAACATTAGTTCTTAAAATGTGATCCCCAGACCAACACCATCAGCACTTTCCCCAACAACAACAACAAAAAAAGTGTTAGAAATGTGAATTTCCCCACCCCAGTTATACTATATCAGAAACTCTGAATCTGGTACCTAGCCATCTGTGTTTTAACAAGTCCCTGAGTGACTTTGATGCATGCTCAAGTTTTAGAAACACCAAATTAAAGAATGCAACTAGAACAGAAGAACAAAATGGCATAGTATGGGGTATCTACAGTAACCCCAAGTTACTGAGTGAAGGCTAGCGATTCTAGTGGTGTTTTATTTGTGTAAGTGGAAGGATACAGGAGGTATTTCAAGAGTTTCAGAATCAAGAGTGTTTGAACTCTGATTAGACATAAAGAGTGAGGAGGAAGGAAGATGGCTTCATTTCTGGACTTTCTGTATAGAATATATAGAGATAAAGATGTTAGGAAGAGACAATATTTTGGAAGAGGAATATGTGCTTCTTTTCAAGCACATGCATTTCTAGGTGTTCATGACACATTCAAGTAGAAATCACCAATATATATCTGGAAATTGAGATCTGTCATTGCTATTGGTACATTAACTATAAAATCATTATTTACTGATACCACCTCCAAGCTATTCAATTTTTACTTTAGAAATCCTCAGTGGCTCAGAAAGTTATTTTTCTTTACTCTAAGTTATTGGCCAATGCTGGTATAGATAATGGGTTTAGTATAGATACTGTCATTTCCCTAATATCTTGTTCCATTCTCACCCTGAGACTATTACAGACTGTTCCCTAGTGATCCCATGAATAAGGTTGGCATATCTCTATGTGGCTGAGTGTACCACTGCAGGAATTGGATAGTGGATATGGCTTCCTATTGGCTGTCAGTGCCAACAATTCATGAGCCAGGATATGTTGCAGCTTGGACTGCTCAGGAGACCTTTCGTTAGCTGATTTACTACTTCTCACCTACCAACGGTGAGTTGCTTTCTCACCTTCAAATAATCTTTTGGATTTATTTAGTCACAACTGTTATGTACTATGTTATTTAGTTATTATAGTATCATTCTTTCATTCTAAGAGATAATAGGTCAGGTATTCCATAAAGGCAAAGGGAAATGTTATACAATAAAGGTTGCATGTGAACTTTAAAACTTAAAACCCTTAGCGAACTTATGGTGTCCAAGGCAATTATTCTCAGATTTGAGTTAACTATTACTAATAAGCTAGAGACTGCTAGCCTTCTCCTTTACTCTTTTGCTCTTTTATTATAAAATCTAAAACACTTATAGAAAAACTACACAAAACATATGCATTGCTTAATAAATATTAAATTTATTTATATACCCTTGGCACCGACACTCAGGTCAAGAAACGACATTTTTCCAGGTACCCTAGAAGCCCCTTCCAAATGCCCCAAACCAATCACAACTGTCTCCCTCTCCCCATAAGTAACCACTAACTTCACTTTATCATAATAACTTTGCTGTCCTTTATAGTTTTATTGCACAAGTGAGCATAACTGAACACTATAATTTATGTTTGCCTTTTTTCCCCCTGTGGTATACATTTTAATTGTCTTTTTATCACCTATAGCGTATCAGACAGGATTCTCTAGAGAAAGAAAATTAACAGGATATGTGTTTGCGTACATATACACACATGGATGTGTAATGAGAGAGGAGGATAAAGATTGATTTCAAGGAATTGTTTCATGCAATTGTGGAGACTTGTTAAGTCCAAAATCTGCAGGGTAGTCCAACAGGCTGGAGACCCAGGAAATAGATGCAGTTTGAGTCTAATGGGCAATAGACTGAGAGATTCCTTCTTGCTCAAGGAAGGTCAGCCTTTATTCTATAAAGTCTTTCAACTGAATGAATGAGGCTCCTCCCATCATGGAGGGAATCCACTTTACTAATCTCATTTTTAAAAACACCTTTATAGAAACATCCAAAATAACGTTTGACCAAATATCTGGGCACCATGGCCCAGGAGACTAGATACATAAAATTAACCATAACATAGTTTTAACCCTCCTTACTCTCTTCCTTTGTAATTTATTTTTTGAAGAAGTGGTGTTGTTTGACTTGTAGAGTTTCCTACAGATATAATTTTGTTGATGGACTCATTTTTATGTTGTTTAATATATTCCTCTGCTCTGTGTACTTCCTCTAAACTGATAGCTTGACCTAAACTGTTAGCTTGATTAAAAACTCATCAAATTCAGGTTCAATTGTTTTATTTTTTTTGCAAGACAAGTCCATAGGTGATGTATTCGGGCATCATTCAACAAAACGACTGATTGCCTGTCTTTTTGTGATGTCAGCAGCTAGGGGTGCTCAAAGCTGTTGATTCGTTTGGGATTGTAAAAAGGTGATATTCTAATTCATTAATTTCTTCATTTATTAGCTGAAGTAGTTTTAAAGAGAAACTACCCCCTCTCTCCTCTTCTGTAAACTAGGATCTCCTTCAGCTTTGAATAGGTTTCTGTCAATCTTACCTGCTGCCATTCACCAACCCAAACAACCTTTCCCTTCAAATTCCCCTTCCTCAAGTTTAACTCTGTTGCACATATTCCCCTACCCCAAATATCCCAGTGATTCTCCTTTTTCTTACAATTGAAGTATTTGCGTTTCAATGAGCACTCAAGGTCTTCCAAACTATGACATGGTTGTAACTTTCCAGCTTTTGTATTCATTACTCCCACCAATATTCTGTATGTTCCAATGAAGGTTCATTGCTCACTCTCTCCTGAGTATGCCTAGCCATTCTGGTGTTAGGGCTTTTGTGCATGTTTTCCCATGTCTTAAAATGCTCTTCCTGCCTTTCTCTGTCTATTGAAATTTTAACTGAGTTTATCAAAATGGAACTCAAATGCTATCAACTCTACCTACAATTCTTAATCAAATATATTTTCACTTATCTTGGAACCCCATATCACGTCATACGTTATTTTTTATGGTGATAATGGTCATTTTTATATTTAATCATTAGTCATTTTTTTATCTTTTTCTAGATGAGACACGTTTCTTACTTTTTTAAATTTTTATGTTTCCCATTCATCCATTACATAATGTAAGAAGTGTTCAACAACTTATATTATTATTTGTTGTTTATAATTTGGAAACTTAATTTGAATAAATTTCATTGACTACCATAATTTCCTTTTATTTCCTTTTATTCTTTTTAGATGATTAATATGCAGTAGAATCGAAACTGTCTCCAGAATAGCTTGATGTTTAACTTTGTCCTAATTTTGAGAAGGGTTAATATTATTCTTATGCCCCATGTTATTCTCATGCCCTTCCCATGCTCCATAAAAGTGCAAACCAATATTAAGACTATAGCAATAGATACTAGCAATCAAGGAGGCAAATGGTAGCTAGTATATAATTTTTTGTATTTTTGTCTTTTATATTTATATATCATTATAGTTTTTTAGATTCTGATTCAACTGCTATTCACTAGTCAGTTATTCGTACTATACAAATCATTATACTTTTTATATACATTATTTTCTGAGCTTCCACAGTCGCCTTTATTTTATTTGTATCATGTAAGAGAGTGACTTTTATTTATTTATTTTTATTTTTTTTAAGATTTTTGTTTATTTATTCAATAGAAAGAGATCACAAGTAGGCAGAGAGACAGGCAGAGAGAGGGGGAAGCAGGCTTCTCGCTGTGCAGAAAGCCCGATGTGGGACTCCATCCGAGTCCCTGAGATCATGACCTGAGCTGTAGGCAGAGGCTTACCCCACTGAGCCACCTAGGCATCCCTAAGAGAGTGACTTTTAGACAGGACAATTAACTTGCCTAAATTTATAACAATACTGAGTGGTTAAACAGAAATTTGAGAATAAGTCTTAGTTGTAGAACTTATTCCTCTAAATAAGAACTGTCTTTTTTCTCTAAGTTACATATAATATCTATATTACCAGGTTGAATGCTTTCAAATAATATATTAGAAAGATATACAATATATTTTGCTATTCACCTGCTTTCTTCATTAATAATTAAAGGACCTATGGAAAATATCCTCATTAAATATATAAGATGATGCATCTAAATTGTGATTCTTTCCAGTCAACTGTCCTGTCTCAAATGATCATCACCGTACTTTTTGTCTTCTCATACCTCTGACTTAACTTCCCATTTCTCTTCCCCATTCTTCTATTACATTCTTTCCTTGAATGTTCCCTTTGAACTCTGTGTCATTTCGTCCTCTTATCATTCCACTTTCCTTCTCTGGCTCTTTCGCATCAACCCTCCTTCTATTCATGATTTAAGGTCCTCCTGTTGGTTCCCCTCAGTCACTATAGACCTCCTAAGAAGGTCATCCAAATAAAAGCTTTACTTATCACTTATATGATAACTTAGAAATGTACATTGTAGCTACACATCTATTGGATTTTCTAACACTTGGAATTTTTCATGGTGCCTCCAATTCAATATGGCAGAAAGTTGAATATATCATCTTCCCTGATTAAAAGATTTTGAGTTCCTTGGTAAATGGAACTACTATATACAAAAGCCTAAGTTATAAATATTGAGTTAGCTTGGACTCTTTCCATCCACTTCAGTCTCTAAAGTCAGTCATTAAATCTGTGATTCAAATGATGGGCTTTGAAATCAAACATATATTGCAGGAAATCCTGGATTTCCTGGATGATTAAGTGATACCTGGATGTATCACTTAATATTCATGTTGTTCTCATAAAATTAAAGTCTTAAAACCTCATCTATAAGAGGTTATCATCTGTAAAATACTTAATGATAATAACATCACTTGCACAGGGTTGGAGAAATGCGTAGAACATAGGTGTTTGGCTTTTGATGTTTTTTTTTAATTATTTATTTTTAATTTTTAATTTTTTATAAACACATAATATATTTTTATCCCCAGGGGTACAGGTCTGTGAATCTCCAGGTTTACACACTTCACAGCACTCACCATAGCACATACCCTCCCCAATGTCCATAACCCCACCCCCCTTCTCCCAACCCCTCTTCCCCCAGGCTTTTGATGTTTATTTTTATTAACTGGGTCCTCAATGCTCACATGAGATGTTTTAGATCAGAGGCAGATGAGTTATCATGTATACCATAATAACTGAGTTTGCCCTTCTTGTCCCAACCCTTACCCTGGGGCAATATGACAATAACCATTTGAAAAAAATCTTTTTCACCAGTGGCTACATATTTTATAAGTGAGAAAGGTCAGAAAGAAATGAATTGGGGGCCACTTATATTCAGGAGAGATGTAACCATCCCATTCTCTTTTTGAAAGGAGGGGAAAAAATAACAACAACAACAATAAAACCTTTGCTTCTTGAGAAAAAAATGGAAAAGATACAGAGTTCTTTCTCTAATCCAGCATCCATTCCAGCAGCCACACCTCTCCATGGCTAGATGGATAGCCTTTCTATCTCTGCCTTTTATTTAATGGCTTGCAGACATCTGTATCTTCCATTCATTTTCATATATATATATTTCAGATTCAGAATCAACTGATAACCATAGTCAGGTATTTCCTACTATACCAAGTCCTGGGTCTCATTTCTGACATATATTTAAGGAGATAGAACTCCAACCCTCCACTCACAATGAGTGCAACCTAGGTGCCTAATCCAGGCTATAGAAGTTTAGCCCTCTCAGGGAAATGAGAGAAGCTTTGCTCTCCTTTAGATCAGAACATTTAACTTGACAAATAGCTATAGATCTAATCCACATGGTATATGAAAGTAAAATGTTTCTAGGAGAAACAAAGACAAATATACTCTATTTTTCTATTGCGTATATATTTCTATGTCCTGGCTGGTTGATCCTTTCTTACAGGAGCACTGAGAAATTCAGGAAGATTTACTTCCTCATGTGTTAATTTCCTCTGGCTGCAGGAATGATTGCCACAAGGTGGCCATTTTTTAAGTTGCCCTAAAACAACTGAAATTTAATCTCTCATCATTCTGGAGGCCAGAAATCTGACATCAGAATCATTGGGCTGAGATCAAAGTGTCTGCAGGGACATTCTCCCTCTGGAGTCTGTCTGAGAGAATCTTTTCCCTGATTCTTGTCTCTGGTGTCTGCCAGCATTCGTTGGCTTCTAGCTGCATCATTTCAATTTTGTGCCTCCTTCTCTATATCACCTTTTCCCGTGTGTGTGTGTGTGTGTGTGTGTGTGTGTGTGTGTATGTGAAATCTCATCTTGCCTTCTTCTTATGAGAATGCATGTGATTGTATGTAGGAGTCACTCAAATAATCCAGGATAATCTGCATATGTCAAGGTCTTTCACGTAATCATATCTGAAAGGATACATTTTCTTCCACATAAGGTAAGGTTCATGGGTTCCAGGGATTAGGGCATGGATAGGTTTGTGGGGAGAAGGAAGAGTTTTTTAGTCTACCACAACAGGAAATAATAAATATTACCTATTATTACTAGCATTGTGATTATCATGATACTTGTTTTATCACCAGGATGTCATTAGGAGCAGTGTGTACCTTCCCTGCTACCAGTCATTAGTTTAGAATAGAACTGTCTTGCCCAAATCCTGCAACAATCTCCAAAATTGTATCCCCATTTCTAGTCTTAAAATCTACCAATATATCCTCAATAAAAAGTGATCTTCTAAAAAGCAACTTTGATCAGATATAGTTTATCATCTTAAAAGTTTGCAGTGTTTCTCCATAAACCTAATCCCCTAGAATTTTCTTCAGTTACCTCTGTCTCCCATTTTATTCATCAATGTGCTGTTCTTGCTTATTGCTCTGCCCTGTATTTGCTGTTCTTCTTATGGACATTCCTCTCCTACTCTAAATTTCTTCCCTTTTCTGACTCATGCTTTTCTCAAGACTGAGTATAGCCATCTTCTCCTGTGGGAAGTTTTTCATAAAATTTCATTCTCAGCTGGGTTCTCTGCCTAGCTCCTTTCCCTGGTATTAGTCACTCTTGGCTTCATACTCCATTCTATCTCTTATTAACTGTAAGATCATGGACAAGTCATTGAAATTCTCTAATCCTCTATATTTTCATCTCAAAAATGAAGTTAATTATAGTATCTACCTCACAGAATGTTTTAGGATTGATTAAGATAATGTATGTAAAGCATGGTATGTAAAGCAGAATATTTGACATAGTATACATGATTCTGTCTATCCATCTATCTATCATCTATCTATCATCTATCTGAATATTTCTTATTGATATGGTTTCCATAACAACAGGGACTCTTCATTAATTTTTACAATCCTCAGACCTCCTACAGTGTCTGGTACAAAGTAGGAATTCAGTAGATGCTTGTTAAACAAACAATTAAAATGATGATGTCCCCAATAAATAATGTTCAAGTTTAAAAAAATGACATTTTCTTTTATTTCTCTTTGTGCAAGGGAGAGAAAATGCATATTAAGTTAAAAAAAAAAAAAAACAACTCAAATTTTACCACTTAATTTATGCAAGAGAATAGTGTTAAAAAACAGGAATATTAATTGTCTTTACTGTTCTAGACTGCCACTGAAGTTTTGCATAAATGCCATTAAGATTTTTTTAAACATTTTATTTATTTATTTGACAGAGAGAGATCACAAGTATGCAGAACATCAGGCAAAGAAAGAGAGGGAAGCAGGCTCCCTGCGGAGCAGAGAGCCTGATGTGGGGCTCAATCCCAGGACCCTGAGATCATGACCTGAGCTGAAGGCAGAGGCTTAACACACTGAGCCACCCAGGCACCCCTGATTTTTTTTTTCCCAGTAAAATATCGATGTAATATCTATTTTGTCCAGGAGTGCAAAAAGAGAAGACTGGTCGCTAACTTGTTTTTTATGTTGTTTTGTTTTGTTGTAAGTGTTTCATTAGCACATTTACTGAATATAAATAGTTTTCAAGTGTCAGCCTTAACTTTTAAAGTCTGTGTACTATTTGACTTGCTTATAAATTATGATTTACTAATTTATTACTATGTAGCAATATACCTCACAATTTGGGTTCTTAAATAATCATCTTATTTTGCTCAAATTTTGTGTATCAGAAGTTCATGAAAGTCTTGTCTGATGACTTTTCTAATTTATACGGTATCATTGGGGGCCAAAAGACCCAATTTCAATATAGCTTCTTCAGTCACATGACTTATGTCTCCATGCTCTTTGATACTTCTGTCTCGCTCTCTCTCTCCCCCTTAATTTCCTTCCCCTGTCACAGACAGTCTCATTCTCTCAAGCCTCTTTATATTGCTTGAGCTTCTCATAGCATAATTTGTCCAAAGGCAGTCATACGTACCATGGAGGGCGGTACAGGGCCCCTGGCTTCCAGAGCCTGGAGGTTGAAGCTGCCAGGCCAGTTAGTGTCCTGTAAATGTCATAAATGTCACAGCATTAGTTTCACCATAACCTTCGTGGAAGTTGTCACAAGGCCCCCTCAGATGAAAGGAAGTGGAGATACAGATTCTACTTAACTTCTTGAAGCAGTTGTAGCAAATTTACATTGCCATAGAGTGTGTGGAATGGGGGACATTTTTGTAGCCATCTCTGGAAACTACAGTTGGGCTATGTGGCTTTTGGAACCTCGCTACTAGGGTGATGCATAAACCAGTGGCTGGTATCACCTAGAAATAGAGAATACTGGTCTCACCCCAGACTTACTAAATCAGAATCTTCATCGTAACAAGATCTACTGGTGGTATACAAACACATTAAGGTTAGGGAATCTGTTCTAGCTGATTACGCCTTGCAGCTCTTCAGGGTTATAGAGATCATATGTAACTTTTCAAGTCATGATGTATAGTCATCTTAAAGCTTCCCTGGAAAACACAATGATGCCCACTTTATGAATTAGGAAACTGAGGCATCAAAAAATTATGTAAGGAAATGTAAGTAGAAAAAATAACTTTCTACTAATGCATAGGGTTTTTCTACACTCAGCCAGCTTCTGAGACTGGTCATTTTCTTTCCTTGAACAAGGTATCTGCTTTGAGATTTTGTCCATGAACAGCCATTCTGTAATATTGTCCAGTTTGACATCTTAGTTCTAACGTGCAGGGAGTCAGAGAGCTGGAGAGGGTGTGGTCTGGGTATAATCAGGCTCCCAGGGTGCTAGTGCACTAGCACAGCCCTCTTCTCCCCTCCAGAATTTAGCAGTAGGCTTAAAAAGGGCAATGTTGATTAAGAACTTGATTTTCAAATTCCATCCCTACTACCATCTACCATTTACATTAGTGGGATAAGTACTTCTTTCCATTTGAATATGAACTTTTTGATTGCTGTAGCAAACCACTGGTGAAGCTCTTTTTTCTTTTTTCTTTAAGAAATCACTAAGTGCCTTTATGCAGGATTAATTGCTAATTATAAATGTTTTATATTTTAAATAAAAGAAGGGAAAGTACTTGTGCTTTGTTCCTCATGTTTTCAAGTATATGATTATAGCTTCAACTCCCTAGTTTCTCAGGTATCTCTCTCTCTTAATAAAATTATATGATTTAACACTTGAGCCTCCCTCCCAAGCCCACTTAAACACACTTAAGGTTGACTGGTTCCCACTGGGAAGCTGCCAGGGAGCAACATCTTTGTTCTGCTAAACCTTTTCCCATTCTTCAAAAGAAAAGAGTAGATATGCAATTATACCCCCTCCCCGCTTCTATTTGCATGACAAAGATCTATACATGATGAAGATGTGATTTAGATATGTCAAAGATTCCAATTAACACCTCGTTAAACCAAATTTTATAACTTTTTAATTTAAAAAGACTTTCGTTCCTAACCCGTCTTATGCCCAAGTCTGAAATCCTTCCCTTGATGCCCGCCTCGAGCTCGAAAGATAAAGAACCTAGTAGAGATGTATTTCTTTAATCGAGTAGGGTATCATTGGCATTGAAGTGTCTGTGGAAAGAAGTTTTAGCCGGCTTGGCATGTGCTTGCCTAACTCACGTACACATGGCTGTTTGCTTGAACCTGCCCTTCCCCCACCGGACTAAGGAGGTCCCTTAGTGGAAAGCCTATCTTCTGTATGCCTGCATCCTAAACACTGCACAGTAAGAGGCGCCTGGCAAGCTTTTGAAACACGTTGAATAAATGGATAAATGGACGAATAGATTTACAGGATACCCTACAAGGCTGCTAACCTAACTATAAGATCCTGCAGCCTGTTTACGCCTCCTGACTAGAGCAAAAAAGAAAGGCTGCCAAAGAGGAAGGTGAAGCATGACTGGCAGGCAGGCAGCTGGCTGCTTGATTCTTTGTCTGAGGAGGCTTGCAAGCCGAGTTCCCTCCCAGTTCGGTTTGGTCTCATTACATGCAGGATCAGGTCTCTGCCGTTCCAGATTTCTGCACGCAGCCTCAGCTCAAGCCCTCCAGAGGGCTGTCAGCTTTCTCATCTCTGCCAGACGAGTTGACAACGCTGTACATGAAACACAGGACTCTCCACCTTTAAGGGTCCCCCCCCTTTCTTTACAGAAGAAAATATACATATATATATTGTAAAAGAGTGTACTGGTTTTTTGTTGTTGTTGTTGTTGTTGTTGTTTTGTCGTTATTCTTGTGCAGGAGACACATTACCCAGGGGCAGATATTTCCTGAGGCTAATAATAAAAGCATCGCTGTGTTATTCTTCTGTTATTTTATATTTTGGGGGTGTAAAATATTGATCCTACTTTAGCTTTCCCTGTTTGTCAACCCTTCTTCTTAAACATCAAACGCTACTCCTTTCTTTTGTCACTCATCTTTGCTCAAAGCCTGAAGACTAATGATCTCATTTGAGTTGGTGTGTGTGGATTTGGGGGCGTCTCTCGTATTCCTTAATGTCACAGGAAACACATTCTTCTTGGCAACCAGACTCCTCTGTGTCTATAACTTCTAGATTTCCATATAGGCTTTTTATAAACACAGTGCTGTTTTCTGTCAAACTGCCCTCATGCTTTGAACATATTCTTGTCTGTCTCACACGCCGCAGCCAAGAACACCCCCATGGGCTGGCTTGCTCAGCCACCTCGCTGTGCTGTCACCCTTTCAGAGAGCCAGGCATTGGATCTGGTCTGCTCTTAGCAGAATATATTCTGGCAGAGCTAGGTGTGCCTTCCTTTCCCTCTCTCTGCTGAACCATTCTGATTTGTGGAGGTTCAGAGAGGTGAGTTAGCAATCCTTGCCTGTAGTTAGTTTTTCATTACTCAACATTTGCTTTCTTGATTTTTTTTTTCCTTTGGTCTGTTCCTCCATCCTCTTCGGTGTCCCCAGAATGGCATCCCTGAAGAAGAAAACTGAGTGTGTGCAAAAACCTACTTGCATATAATACCTGCCTTTTTCTGGCTACCATCTCTCTGCTTAAAGCTGTATCCTTTCCCTCACTCTCTTCTTCTGGTCCCGTTAGCTGCTCCTTCAAAAGTGGGGGTAGAAATACCCTTAGATTACCCCTGAAGGTTCCCCCAAACCTTAGGACTTTTCCACTCAACCAAAGAGCCAGTTTAGTGCAGTATCCACAGGTGTTTTAGGAATCACTATCCTTCCTGAACGGCTGATCAAGGGTTAAAGTCACCTCTTTAATCTAGAGATTACCCCCTGGTATTTTGGAAAGGAGGGAGGAGTGGGTTTATAGGTTGCACCGAAATTTAGCAAATTTAGCATCTTTTCCTCCAGTATGGCCTAGCCTTACCTCTGCTGTATAGTAAAATAAGCTAGGATAAGTAATATTACATTTTGTGTGATAGAGTGCCCTTCCATACTTCCCCAGTTCCAATGCCTCCAAGTGCTCTGTATTATGCATGAAATACAGTCTGTTTAGCATTCTTTCTTTTTGGGTTTTCCTTTCCAGGGAAGGTTTTTCCATAGGATCGCCCCAAGGATAATGTTCCCTGCATGGACAGGTAGAAACATTGCAAGCATGTAGATGAGAAATTATGGCTTAAAATAGAAAACAAAAACAATAAGATTGAGTCTTCCTAAGAAACAACACTTCTAATAGTAAGCCTACACATTTGTATGCTATTTTTCACTTTTGCAAATCATGTTTATATCTGTCACCTAACTTAAGCCTCACAACAACCCAGGGAGGCAAATAGAAGAGAAACCAACACTCCCCTTTGTTTGATGAGGAAACTGGGAGTTGAGTCAGGATGTGAGAATAAGGAATCCATTATCTTTATTTCCAATCCAATGCCCATTCTGCTACTGGATTTTTCTAGTCTTTCCGGAACTGTTTTCACTTGTCTTGGAAGAGGTATGCTGCTCTAACTGAAAGCTAATACCTTCTAATGAATACAACGAGGAAGCTAAGGGGAAATTTTTGAGGTTCTGTCACTCTGAAGGAGTGATTTTTTTGAATGATTAATAATAGACACTGGAGGAGCGCCTGGGTGGCTCAGTGGGTTAAGCCTCTACCTTCGGCTCAGGTCATGATCCCAGGGTCCTGGTATCAGACCCCGCATCGGGCTCTCTGCTCAGCAGGGAGCCTGCTTCCCCCTCCTCTCTCTCTCTCTCTCTCTGCCTGCCTCTCTGCCTACTTGTGATCTCTCTGTCAAACAAATAAATAAAATCTTTAAAAAAAAAAATAGACACTGGAATCTGGTCTATGGCACATCTGAAGATCCAGTTAATATATATTCTATCATATATTATACATGAAAAAAAACACAAGTTAAAAAAAACTTCAAAAGAAAAGTACTTTACAATACTGTCTATATTCTCTATTTCGCAAAGCAAAGGAATCTATATGTAGTTAAATGCTGGTGAGAAAGAAAAAGAGCGGGGCGGAAAGATACATCATCATTTATAACATGAGAGTTTTCTTCAGTACAATATAGTACTTATATTTAAACATTATAATTTGGAACCTTCCCGTTGATTTCAGATAATTGGCCTACCTTCATTCGATGGCTTCGTGTGGGATGAGTTGTAGGAGAGAAAAAATAATTTTTGCTTTACCTTTCTGAGTTCTTAGCTCAGACACCTACAGTAGAAGACAGATTAACAACCCAAAAGCAAACGTAAGTTTATGAACATGTGTACCTCATGTGTACATAGGAGATACCCAGGAAAAACTCTATAATTGCCTGAGGTGTCTTAGAATTCAGGACTAACTACCTTCTTAATAGGGAAAGGGGACAGGAGATGTAGGCCTCTTAGAGGAGTCTAAATGACTTTTAAGAAAGATGAATGGGCCTTTGGAAGAATGGTTGGGAGTTATGACAGTTTATGACCTTTTGTGTGGGCGTGATGTTCACTTACAGACTCCTCTCCTCTGACAAGAATCAATCAATCAATCATCCTGAGTTGAAGAAACTCCTGGGGAGGAGACAGTTAAATTCCTTTTGGAAGATCCATCCTTAGGGAAATAAGGGGAGTTCAGAGAAAGTGTCTTCCCTGCATTTGCTGTGTTTCAAGTGCCTCCAGCTTACAATAGTCAAGATGCTAGTGACCTATTTTTGCATGGCCTGTTCTGTTCCCCTTCGAGTTACTGAAAAAAATTTAAACCCTAACATTTTTCTGTCCCTTTTCTCTTTTACTCACTCAATTCATTGAGCTCACAGGAGACATTAAAAGTATTAGTTAGTCACAGATGGGCCCCTTTTTATTCAATCACAGAATATTTCCAGAATAGCCCATGCCGTTTTCCAAGACTTCTGAAATTTTGTGGGAGATCATTTCCATCACATATAAGTAACTCCGAAGAATCTAGCTTGCCCTCCTGTCCTAGATGTTTATTTAGCAAAACATAGCTGAGTTCCTCGACAATAACGAGGATGTTAACCACAAATTTGGAAAGGGAAACTCATTCATATTTCACTGCACCATTGAATGTGTCCCTTGGTTTAAAAAAAAAAAAAAAAGAAGAAAAAAGAAAAACTGGGGCACCTGGGTGGCTCAGTGGGTTAAGCCTCTGCCTTCGGCCCAGGTGATGATCTCAGGGTCCTGAGATCAAGCTCCGCATCAGGCTCTCTGCTCAGCAGGGAGCCTGCTTCCCACCCCCCACCCCCTGCCTCTCTGCCTACTTGTGATCTCTCTCTCTCTGTCAAATAAATAAAATCTTTTCAAAAAAAGAAAAAGAAACACTACCAAAAAGATGAAAACGTATTACTTACTTGTAGTAGAAAGACACCTTTTACCTCACATTGAAAAGCTTCCCAACCTTGGTGCTTAGAAAGTGAAAGCCATTGTGCTGAACAACAATACGAACACGGAGGACACAGATTTCAAGTAAAGGGTTAGCAATATCTCTTTTAAAAATGTCAAAGCTCTCTCTGAATTGAGAACATTTCTCACAGAATGATAATAAAGTGCCCTGTGACTACCTACTTTGACAACGACTTCGGTCCCCCGCTTCTAGCCTTTTGCCAACCGCTCCACGAAATGCTTCTAAACCAAGTCCTTACTTACATTAAGAATCACAGTAAAAGGGTCTGACCTTTGATGATCTGAACTTCGCTTCAGAACTGATTAAGACCCCAGCTGAAATTCCAGCAATGTGTTTTATTCACCAGGGTCCACATCCCCATCGGTAAATCTGAAAGTTGCGGGGGGTGGGGGTGGATTTGCTCCTTTTGAGTAGTGCTAATCATCAACAATAGACTCCTGCCATGGAGTAACCACTCTAACTTACAGAAGAAACAGTTCGAAATTGCCCTGATAGTGGGTAGGCAGGCTTCTCTCAATTGGCAAGTCTTAGAGAACTCAGATAGGAAGTTTCTATATATCACATTTTTTTCTTGTTTGCTCAACATAGATTCCAATTTACAGTGACTTACATAAATGACACTATTTCTTTTCTCAAAGGAATAAATAGTACTTCTACTCAATAGCACTTATTCTTGAAATTATATACTAGCTATCATTAGGTTTCACAAGTAAGTGAAACAGGTCAATGTTGATTTGATTTTAAGGATTTTCAAAGGCCTTTCCATTGCTTCCTCCCCCATTATCTTGTCTTCCGATTCGTATAGTGTCTGGAACTCTTGCCATTGAAGTAGCTTTTTTAAGCTATGAGGTCTTCTACAAACACTCAAGGATTTCAGTTATCTGCTGTGCATTGCTACCTCTCCCAAAACTTAGTGACTTAAACAATAGTCTGTTATTTCTCTTGATTCCTTGCTCGACCAGGCTCAGCTAGGAAGTGCCTTCGTGTCACATGGTGGGTCTGAGGGCCTTCATGCCATCAACCGGGAACCCACTTAGGACCAAGATGTACCAAAAACATCCACTCAGCCACCAGTGGATCCTTCATGCAATTTCTTTTTCCTGAGGAGTTTAGTGCAAGCCTCTTTAGAGTAGGGCAGCTGACTTTAAAGAGTATAAACCCTGAGGTACAGGTTGGTTATTACACTTCTAATATGTTTGCTAATATTCCATTGGTAAAGCAAGTCTCCTGGTCAAGCCCACAGTCAATGTGGGACTATGTGGATACACCAAGGCAAGGTTCATGGACAGCCACCATGGTTAACAATCTGTCACCCAGGCTAAATTGTTGTTAAATGGGAAAGATAAGTATAAATTCACTTATAATTATATAATACTTTATTAAATATATAAAAAAATGTTTTCCCCCACATTTGTTCTCTAGATTCTATAAGGTAGGAGAAGCATTTGGTCATTTTGTCTTCTTCTTCTTCTTTGTTTTTTTTTAATTGTGTTATGTTAGTCCCCGTAATCTTGTTGCCTTCTTATAGATGAGGAGAACGTACATCAGTGAGGCAAGTGATACACTATTTAAATTGAATCCTGAAGTGATTTGAGCAAGACAAAATAGATAACAAATGACAGAGCTGTGACCTGAACCCAGGTCATCTGATTTTCAGGGCGGTTTTGGCTCTCACTGTTCTGCATTAACCACAATATTTTTATCCCCCAGCACAAATTGGCAGAATATCAGCCTACCATTGATCCTCTAAAATGCATATTGGCATGGCCTTTTGAACTTTTGATTAGATGATGTTGAGATGGCTGAAATTTAGAAACTGTACTTACAGCTGTAAAGATACTTTTTTTTCTGACAAAAAAGCTTATACGGATACCCCCAGTTGCTTGTAATTCCACAATATTCTGTGACTCCATGCATGTATCAGCGTTGATTCATATGCTCAATAAATACTTGGCCAGTGTCTCCTATATATGTTATAAATTGTACAAAACAGACCAAGAAAGTCCTGCTTTCATGGAACTTATCTTTTATTAGAGAAATCAGAAAACAACAAGATAAGTGCTCAGGAGAAAAAAATAAAGCAAAGGAAGTAGGATGAAGTGTGGAGAGGGTTTGTAATTTTAGATTGAGTGGGTAGAGTCATTGTCCCTGAGATGGTGACATGTGAGATAAGGCTTCATTAGGGAAGCTAGACATGCTTGGGAAAGAGCACCCCAAGAAGAAGGGTGAACAAAGGTAAAGCCCCTGAGTTGGGGACATGCCTAATATTTTGGGGGAACTGTAAAGAGGCCAGTGTCGCTGGTTCAAAGTAAGTGATTGGGTAATCTTGGAGATGAGGGCAGAGAGGTACTGAGGACCAGCTCATGTAGGGTCCTAAATGTCATTGGAGGGACTTTCCACTTTGGCTTTGAATGAGATGGGAAGCCACTATTGACAGAAGGACCATGTAACCTACTCTTCAACTTCCACAAAAGGCCTGGTAGGGAAGGTGGGAAGATACTTATTTAAAATGCTGATTCTAACCCAGATCTGGGGAGTGAGAATCTTTGGGAGTGGGGTCATGTAATCTGCATTTGAAATTGCTCCCAGCTGCATCCTATGTCCACTAAACTTTGTGAAATACGGTCTGACCCATTAGCACATTTCAGCTTCCAAAGAGCAGATAATCAACCTCAATTGTACCATCTGGGTAATGCTAAATGAGGCCCACTTCCAGTTAGGTTAATGAAGCTATGAAGAGACTGACTGCCTGCTTCTGGAAGCCAACGCTGATCTAGCACCTTAGAAACGACCCGTAAGATCCCAGGAAAAAGGATTTGCAAAATCCCTGCGGTTTGTGTATGGAATCTGCAAAGCAGCATTAAATTAGCCCTCTTAATCAATGAGCAGATTTGCAGTTTGTACATGAACAGCCCCTGTTGGAATTTGAGACAGAACCCTTGGAACTAAAAACTATAGCCTTGTTTTTTGCAGACGAAGGAGAATAACCAATTACACAGATAAGCACCTGGCTTCCTAGGTCCTTTCTTAAGTCTAGAATCATTATCAAGCGAGGGTATCACAGCATGTAGCTGAAAAGCATATTCCATCTCAGAATGTGGAAGGAACTGAGAAGCTCCTTTGTCTAGGAGAATTTTAGAATAGGTAAATTATGGCTACAGCTAGCCGTGCAGTAGCAGAGTACTTTTTGGTATTTATTATCCCCAAGGAACAAGTTGTCTTCTATCAGACTTAATATTGGTGTGATCCTAGAGTTATTCATTTTTCTCATTGAACAGAAAAGGGGAACTAGAAAATACAGTTTGGGGCCAGACTGAAGAAAAATGAAAACCATTATTGGCTTTGAACTTTAGAAGTATAATTTCAGTTTAAATATGCAAACTATTTAAACATAGACTAAAATAAAACATTTGGAAATTTGATTACATGCTTTCCTTTTAAATTAATAGGTTTTTTAAAAAATATATTGACTTTTAGAAGAGGATAGCAAAGCAATTGCATATTTGGAGAATGACAGTTTTTCCAAGAATCCTGAGAAGCCTAACAGCCCATTATAAAGTAAGAGCGAGAATACTCTAGATTAAATAATGAACTATCGCTTTGAGGTTTTGAAACACCAGCCATTTACTGTGGACTCTGAGAAACAGTCTGAGGGTTTTGGAGGGGAAGAGTGTGGGAAGTTGGATAACACTTCTGGTAGGTTTTATGGACGGCACGGATTGCATGGAGCACTGGGTGTGGTGCATAAACAATGAATGCTGGAACACTGAAAAGAAATTTAAAAAAATGAAAATTAAAAACAAACAAACAAACAAACAAAAACTTTTATTCTTCCACCTTCTGGACCATAAGATACTTGCTTTCTGTGAAATGCTATTTGCTGGGCCTTCCTGTTGATTGTCATAGGTAACTCGTGCTCACTTATTATAACTTGCTTCCAGCTGCCTTACATCCTCACCTGCATTTCCATTTACAAAATGAAAAATAATATATAAACATCCTTAATATGGCTGTCCCAAAGTGCCTTAAAGGCACATTATCATTTCCTTTTTCTCTTATCGTCAAGATTTTCCATTAAGTTGATCTTTTCTTTTTAAGTAAATTCTTTTTTCTTTCTTTTTTTTTTTTTCTTGCCCACCTACCTATTCCCTAACTATAAATACATTTTCCCAGATCAGATATAAACTGTGGCTTTCTTGGTCAGTATCTGTATCTTTATTCTGTATCTTTATTCTCAATTTAAAATAGTTGGGAAAATATTTTCCTACAGGCCAGATATTGAGAGGATGGGACACTACCAAAAACAAACAAACGGTGATGGAAAAAGAAATTACCGTAATGAGGTCCTCTGACATCTCTGATTTTTTTCCCCATCTCTACTTCTTTAAAAAGGAAAAATCATCCTGTTGTGCATTGTGTTTTTCTTCTATATTATTTCTTCTACCCTGTGATCATCTCTGATTTCTTTCATATTATCATTTCATGATAATGTTAATGCAGGTACCCACTAATAGAAAATATCTCCTTATTTTGCAGAAACAAAATGACTTATTTATTTTGTCTTAAAATGATTTTTAAAATATGCAACAATAAAATGTATGTCTTTTCAAATGACACAGGTTGTCATAAGCCTTTTAAATTAATCCTAAAGTAAAGATGACCTAATCGTAAGCAAGGATTTCCTGCAATCCCTAAGGGTAATATGGGAGACAAAAGAAGTACCTGCTCCCTACTATAAACCACATTATCAGATCAGAGCTTTCTTCAATTTCATTTTCTATTTTCTGAGGTGGAATAGAGAGAAGTTACCAAAGAGAAGAACAATATACCTGGTCCAGGAAGTCAGTAGAGAGTTTCAATAATATAAATTAAGAAACAATGTTTCCTTCTTTTTTTTTTTTTTTTTCAAAAGAAAGTTTTACAGTCTCCAAATGGGGTCTAGACTCTAAGGTATGTTCTAGGTACAAATTTTTATTTTATACTAGAAGTTTATAAAGATTTTATACTAGTCTATAAAGTTTATAAAGATTTAGGTAATATTGAAATGTAAAAAAAATGCAAGAAAATGTAAAGAGAAAAAGCTAAAATCATTTCCTTAAATCTAGATGGTATCAATTCTCTAAGTATTCAGTTTCTGACTGTGTTCTTCAACATGACAACTTCAAACATAAGAAATTATTATTTTTTATTATTATGTTATGTTAGAAATTTTTTATAAAACACAATACAACCACATGACTAGAATTTGTTTTATCAGATTTTTGCCAGGAGGAAAGTTCTACAGACAAATTTGCAGATGTGAAAACTGTGTTAATCTAATTTTTAAACAGTGATTATGCTTAAATTTTGCATGGTCTGCTCCCAGTTGCTTTATAGTGAATATATTATGGAAATGTTCAACTTTGAGTTAATAACAGTTATTAACCCACTCTAAGAAATTAATGCTCTAGCAGGGCATAGTCTGGTTAAGATTCAACAAAAATACATTAATTTATCTAGGAAATATTTATTAGCCTCTTATATGCAAGTGACTGTAGAGAGCACTGAAAGTTTTACAAAGATAAATCTATGAGTTCCTTTGAGGTAATTACAGCTGAGTAGAAATTAGATCATTATCAGCCATGGAAAAAGTACTTAACCTATAAGAGAAATACAAAGTGCTGAAGGAGGCAGTGGGACTTACACTATTCATTTCTATTGACAATAACAAAAAAATAATACAAAAATGTGAAAAGTAATTATGTGTAATTACTAGTGTTGGCATTTTCAAACATTCCTGGAAGTCCCATCTAGAATTGGGTAAGAAGGTCATGAAAAGATAGTTATAGAAATTTCAGAAACTAAGGGACTTCTGGAAAAAGTGGAGATCTTCTATTCATTTTTTTTTTTCCAGCTTCCACTGTGGTCCTGACTAAACATTGTACTTATTTTGTTCTTCTCCTCAACCTCAGTTACCTGATGTTATCAATTAACTATATACCAAGAGTGTGTGCGTATGAGTATGTAGTTTGAGGTATAATGTAGGTGGTAATAAATGGAAATTCAAAAGTTGGCTAAGTCAGAGTGGTTCAACTCATTGTTCATTATTATATAAATATGAACAACCATGAAATAATATAATTATACCATTTTTCTTCTTGGAGACAAATGTGGCTGGATTATTTCCTTTTGACTTTCTTTCATTTTCCTGAAAGAAGAATGATGGGATTACTATTTTTTTTAAGATTTTATTTATTTGTTTGACAGAGAGAGAGAGCATGAGCAGGGGGAGAGGGAAAAGCAGACTCCCCACTGCACAGAGAGCCTGAGGTGGGACTCCATCCCAAGACCTTCAGGCCCTGAGTGGAAGGCAGATACTCAACAGACTGAGCCACCCAGGTGCCCTGAATTACTATTCTTGACAGAAAAAAAAAAAAAAAATGACAGGAAAAAAAAATATTTGAGAAAACATAAACTATTCAAATAGAGACAATGTCCTCATTGCAAGAAAGTAGTTCGTTGACCACAGTGGCATTTTTTTTACCTGGTTGTCCTAAATCTTTTCTTAGAACAGTCTGGGCTATGAATTATTAAAGAAATAAAGGTCTCTTTTTCAGCATTTTTCTGAACACTGCCACACGCTGGCTTAGAATATACCTGTTTTACACCCAGCTAACTATTTGAGGCCCTGTGAAACTTCCAGTAGAGGCACACCGTCTCAATTAAAACAAAAAACAAAAGCCCCCACAATTTATATGTCTTTCTAAAGTATAGTTTGTGCTTCTATGAAAAAAAGCTAATGATAAGTGAAATCAAACTCTCAACTAAATTCAGAAGATTAGAATTTTGACCATTTTATTACTGTGTCAGGGAAAAGAAGAGAAAACCCTCATATTCCAGAACATGTGATTGAATCAATAACACCTCTTTAGGCCTTTCTTAGAGCCGCAAAACTGTGACTTTGCTCATTTCAGTGTTTGCAGGAGATTCTGCAAGTATTGGAGATGGTTAAGGGATTTCACTGTGTGTTTGGATTGGATTTTCTATTTTTTAGTAGTGTGTATTTTAGCCTGGGTTCTTCTAAAAACTGATTTTGAAGCACAAGCTCTAGGTTATTTCCTTTTTAGGGAGTACAATCTCAGGAAGGCTGAAGTCAGGGAAATCTTTGCTCATCTCTTGGGGCAATCTTTTTTGTCATCTGAGTGACTGCATCTCAGGAGAGAACCTCTGTGGGAAAAAAGGCAGAGGCGTTTGCTCATAGTGTCCTGTCTCTCACTGGTCAAAGGCTCACCCTCCAGTAAGGCTCATCCCTGCTCCTGGGGGATGTGCATATAGGACACTGTGCAAGTCTTACAGCCACAGCGTCAAAAGGGAAGCCCTGGGCAGGGGGTGAGAAGTGGTCCCCACATTATATTTGACTATAATGTGACAAAGCACTTTCTGGATGTCCCACATGAAATTGACCAGAGTCCACATAGAGCTGGTCACTGTGATGCCAGCCAGAATCAGAAAGCGCCAAAGGCCCAGAAAGCTGGTGAAGCGAAAGGATGGGAAGTAACTAACAAACATGCTGTGTGAGATTTAGTGAATTATCATCAGACCCATACTGGACCAGTGGCTCCTCTCACTGGTGAATTGGTCTCTAACAGTGGCATGAAAGTTGCTGTAATCTTTTTAAATCTTTTCTTTTTTTTTTTAACCAAGAAACAGATTCTTTATTTATTTGACACACAGAGAGAGCACAAGTAGGCAGAGTGACAGGCAGAGGGAAAGAGAGAAGCAGGCTTCCTGCAGAGCAGGGAGCTGAATGTGGAACTCGATCCCAGGACCCTGAGATCATGACCTGAGACAAAGGCAGATGTGCAACTGACTGAGCCACTCGGGTGCCCTGGGAGATGCTATAACCTTGATTTAAAATGGTTAGGAGTCAATCTTAAATCTTAGAAATTCAATCATTCTTGAATGTATCTAGCTATTTACAAAATCTATTTATAGTTGTGAATGGTGAGCAAGGAAAAAACGCTATCACTCTTCTTGTGAGCTTAACCTTAATTTTATGTTGTAGGTTAGGTGTGTATGATTCAAGTGTTCTTTTTCCATGACATTCAACCCCTTGTGCAAAATTCAAGATCAGTGGTTGACAGAGGGAAGGCACTGGCCCTCTAGCTCAATTCAAGTCTCTGCTCTAACCTGGAAAGTTTGATGTTCCATATTTCTATATCTCTAAGCTAGTTGGCAGTTAGATTATTATGTTATTCCTCAGTGAGGATCTTAGTGAGAATGATAGCAAACATGATTTCTTCCTTCTGTCTGCCACTGCAATGATGAGCACATATGGTACTTAGGCAAATATGGAGGGCAAGATAGGTAGAGATATATAGCCTACAAAACACAAAGGTATCTATGGCATCAAAGAGAAAACTAAAAACTGTAAAGAAGTGGTTCTTTTTAAATGGACAATTTCAAGCCAATTTCAAGAATATGATATAAAACAGGGTGCCTGGGTGGCTTCAGTTGGTTAAGCAACTGCCTTCAGCACAGGTCATGATCCTGGAGTCCGAGGATCAAGTCCCACATTGGGCTCCCTGCTCAGTGGGGAGTCTGCTTCACCCTCTGAGCCTCTCCCCTCTCATACTCTTTCTCTCTCTCTCTCTTAAATAAATAAATAAATAAATAAAATCTTTTTTTAAAAATAAAGCTTTAAAAAAAGAATATTGTATAAAACAAATGTATGGACTTAAATAAGAACAACGTACTGGCCAACTGTTACAAAAACTGATTGTTTCTATAGGTCCTTTTCACATGATATATAGAGATGTTGATTTAGAACAAGGTCTGGCTCTATTAATCTTACTAAATTCTCTAAGTCCCAGGTTCCTCAGTATTAAATATTTTTAACTCGATAAGCATCACAAAGGTTAAATGAGATAATGTGTATTTTATAACAGCTTCATGAACATCAAAGTATCATGTATAAATTATCACCTTTGTGAAGTGACTATTTTACATAGCTACTAAGCCACTGGAGAGTGTATATATATACATATATACATGTATATACACATATATATGTACGCGTGTCTATATACACATATATGTATATATATACATATATAATGGTATGTATATATTATATATATAATACAGCTACCTTATCTGTTAGAATTTGAGCTCAAAATAATGAGGAGTTCATTGAATGTTGAATGAACCAATGGATATTTGAATTTACTTTAGTGATTTACCAGCTTTATTTACATTATAAACTCAAGTGTTTGTTGATTCACAAATATGTTTACTAAGTGCCTAAAGTGTGCATGGCCCTGTGCTAAGTGCTGGGAATACAAAATTATATACGATATCCTAACATTGTTTCACTAGGTAACTGCTTAGAGAAAAAACAGACAAAACATGACCAAAAAAAAATGATTCTAATTACAGAATGCTTTATATACTTTATATACATGCCTCATTCAATTCTCACATCAAACCTGGGGTATCCCCCACCAGTCAGAAAATATTAGACTTGAAAAACAGTCTTACCTCCAATTCCTCAGTTAGTGTTGGGGGTTTCACAAAGGCATGCTCCTCATTAACTTATGCACAACAAATTTTATATTTGAATTGCACGTGCATACGTGTGGATGTGTGATACTGATAAACAAGCAGATCACAATATGTTTAAGCCCCCGAACCGTCAAGAGATTGAAACTATTCTGTGAACTGGCTGACTCTCTGACTGCTCTTTAAAAAGTCATTCAAAGCAAGTTCATTATTAGTGGAAATGGTAAAACTAGGCATGGATGAACTGTGAAGAATCTGAGAAGATACAAAAAGAACTGCCTTGAAACTGACAACAGCTAAAGAGAAGAGCAGTCATTTCAGGGCATTTCACTTGTGGACATACTTCACTTCTGTCGTCTTCACTTCAAATAGTAAAACAAGACAAAACATAAAGTAAGTGATCACATACAGACAGGCTAAGAATAAAAACATGAGAAATGAACTGTTTTGGTGATTTTGATTCTTAGGTTATCATTTTAATTCCACTCCCAAATTATCAGCAATCTACATGGGATATGGATATTTTATGTGTGTATGTATTTATATCTATATATCTATCGATAGATATCTACATATAGATATCTACATATAGATATCTATCGATAGATATATAGATATATAGATAGATGAATTTGGTCTTCTGAAGATTTTTCCATTTTTTCCCCCTCCCAAATGGTAAAGAAACTGAGTTCAGTTGGCAAAACAAATCAAAAAACCAAACCAAACCAAAACTAAAACCAAGACAGCTGAACAGTGCTGCCACCTACTGTTCAGAGACCTGTCAAGCACGCCTGTGACTCCGTCCTCTACAATGCATCGAATGGGACTATTTAAGTATTAGAATATGAAGATTTAAGTGTTGATGGCATTAAAGTAATACATCCGTTGGATTAACTACAGAAATAATTTCTCATATCAAATGGTAAAAAATCATTAGTATAAATCCATCACAGAATTGCTGCTTTCAGTCAATAATACAGAGTAGATTATTGCAGTGCTGAATTTTGTGTTTCACCTAATCAAACATGTAGGAGTATTTTCTATTGAAATAGATAGCCATACTAAATGGAGTAATTTCTGTTCCATTGTGCTAATGAAGTTTATTGGAGACCGAAATAAAAGGGACAATGAAGGAGCATCACTGAGGATAAAGCACATTCTTTGCTGGGAGTAGCAAAAACGGATACATTCAGCGAAAGAATGGTTCATAGAATTTTACAGAGTTTTATTTAGGAAATTGTTTTAAAAGTCACCAGGAGATATTGACAGCACATTCTGTGTGCTGAGGAAATAGCCAGTTCCTTACACAAGTGGGGAGGCGGAGCTCTCCCAGCAGGACGATTCACTGATGAGCGAAATGGAGAGTTGGCCAGTCTTTGTTTGCTTAATAGAAAAAGTTATTACCTTTGCTTGTTTCCCAGGAAGGCTAATGGAGCTCTCATGGGTCCCTCTTTCTAGACACTAAATAGCATCAATTACAATGATCCAATTAAAGACTGGGAGATGTGAAATTCAAAATTTAACTTACAACTCCTTGACTAAGATCCTCTGTAACTTTCTGCTGTCACATCTACTCTTTAAAATTCTGCTTTCTTGCATTAATTCATATCACCCTAAGAATCTTTAAACCAATAAAAAGGAAACAAGTACAGAAATGCCTCTGCCCTAGTAACCTTAATGTTTGAGGTCTTCTAGCATCAGTGGAATTGGGCACCTGATTTTCTAAATACTACATCCAGGGGGCGCTTGGGTGGCTTAGTGGGTTAAATACTACATCCAAAATATAAGCTAAGAGGTGTGAGGCATGAAATGAGCAAATATATGGATTTAGAATAAACTGAATTTTCAAACTTTATAAGGTCTTAAATATAACTAGATATTCTGCTATGTGATGCTTACTGAGATTTTATTCATGAACTCTTAAGTATTAGCAGATTATAATTCATATTCCCTATGTAAGTCTTCTTGGGTTTTAAATGTGCTTGCAGGAAGATATTTCACATATTTAATCAATACAGAATTTTTTATTAAAAAGATACCGATTCGGCAAGAAAAAGCTAGTTTCAGGGGGTACTAGGGTGGCTCAGTCAGTTAAGCGTCTGCCTTCCACTCAGGTCATGATTGCAGGGTCCTGGGTCAAGGCCCTGGATCTCAAGCAACACACTGGGCTCCTTGCTCAGCAGGGAGCTTGCTTCTCCCTCTCCCGCTGCCTGCCGCTCCCCCTGCTTCTGCGTGCTCTCTCTCTCTCTGTGTGTGTGTCAAATAAATAAAATCTATTTTAAAAAGCTAGTTTATTCTAATATAATGCATATTAATTTCTTTTAAAAAAGGCTGATAGAATGAATTTTACTAGCTGCAAACAGTGGGAAATCTACACAGGGCAATTACAGATACATTCCTGGAGATGTATTTGCCGGTTTGTTGTTATTGCTGTTGTTGTTGTTGTGAAAGATATTTGGAGATATTTGTACTCTAATTAAAATGAGAATTTTATGTAGTTGATTATTGAACTTTCTCCACTTAAAGGATATGTAGAATTTCTGTATTTTTACCCTTTCTAAAACTACTATTGAACTTCAATGGTTGAGCATTTTCTTCCCGAAACAGTGCTAGCGCATTTTGTAAAGCGGGCTGTATAGGCGCATTATAGCAGATAAACAGCGCTTTACAAAAAAGCAAATGAACAGATGGTTTAGTTAGCCTGATGCAACAAGAAATGCAGGTAGGGTCCTGGGATCTGTGTCTGCTTCTCTGCTATTTCCTTGTGAATGAAATAACAGTATTGATTTATGACATGTCTATGTAGTTAAGATCCACAGCACTCTAACTCTATGACACGAGTGTAGGAAAACGTGAGAGCCTTTCATTTGAAAATAGGTCTGGTGGATGCAGTCAAAAACACATTGTACTCTGTGTTAATTCTCACATGCTTTCCATTTTCCTTGCTTTTCTTTAAAAGATTATTAATTAATGAAGATGTTGAAAAGTACTAGAATTTGAAAGGACGAACATCAGGGAAATTTAAAGAGGAGTTATAAACAAGATGAAATTAAATAAACCAAAATTTTATGTGAATGTGCTCTCTAGAGTTGTGCTCTGTAGTGGCCCTAAGTAATATCTACTATTTTGGTATCTTTAACATACTTTTAAAATGAGCTCAGGACTTCAGAGACCTTAAACTTTAAAGATATGAATTTAATTATGCTCCTATTAAATGAGAGCAGTATAATTTTTTATTTAATTAAATGTTAATTTGCCCCTTTCTTGAAGTGTTACCATTTCATTGTTGAAATCATTTACCTAGCTCCTCTAGTGAAAAGGCACATATGATAATTAATAAAGAAGTAGAAAATCATGGGAAAGCTAGGCTACAAATTTTCTCCTTGCAATCTGGTATTAGGGAAAAGAAATTAAAGAGAGATTGCATGAAGGAGAAAGTCCTGTGATTGGAGTTTTCAGACTCTTCTTTCAAAGTAAGTTAAAACAGTTTGAGATACACATTTAATCATTTGTTATTTTGGAGAGATGGAATAATATACATTTTATCCCATAATTTCATGTCAATATCAATTTTTGGTATGCATAAACTATCAGAAATACTGAATTATTTAATATGACATCTGATAACATCATTATAGGTAAAATTCAATGACGTTCCCTCATGTGATGTCTTTGAAATGTAAGTAAGGATTTATACTATGCTATATATAGTGTGTGAAGATTTTTCAATATTCACCTCCCATGACTTAATTTGGCAATATCATACTAATATACCTAATCTGCTAGGGGTGGAGATAATTGATAATAGAACTATTTCATTGTCTTGATGTTTTGTATGTATCAATATTTAGTTGATCCTTTAAAGAACACAATGGGGTAATACTTCAAACAGTATACACATAAATGAAGTTTCCATTTATGAAGAAAATGGGAAGAAATAGGATTAATTTATATATTTTTATTAAAAATATATGGCCTGAGATGTAAGCCAGAAATGTAATTCTTTCTTAAGCAGAAATCTATTTGTTTACCTTTAAATCAGGTATAATTATGTGTGCTTGAATATATGAGAACAAAACTGTTTCTTGGGATGAACGTCACTTAAAAGAAGTGCAAATGAAAAATATACGTCTGAAATTTCCTTCTTCAAATGAAATATGATGGCTATGGCATAACAAAACAAGACAAATGTATAGATGATAAAAGTTTACCTCTGATAACTTGGTATTTCCGACACTGACAACCTTTTGAGTATCCACTATACCGTTAGCTTGTAAGTTAGTCACTGACAACTACTAGTTGAAACTACTAAAAAACAATTCTTTCTTTTTATTTTTAAAATTTTTTTATTTATTTACATCCAATCAGCTAACATATAGTATACCATTAGTTTTTGATATAATGTTCAATGATACATTAGTTGCATATAACACCCAGGGCTCATCCCATCAGGGTCCCTCTGCAATGCCCATTACCCAGTTACCCCATACCCCTACCCACCTATTCTTTCTAAATCTTGTTTTGAGACAGCGAAAAGGAGGCTTTTAGCTAGCCTTAGGTAGTGTAGCATGAGTCAAGAATACATTTTTTTCATTTAGCTGAAGGGAATGAACCATTTTGCTAACCTGCGAGCTTTGCCAGAGGTTGCCTGTAGTTTGATCTTGCGGCTTTAATCAGCTGAATATAGCTTATCCCATATGCTAGGTTATAAATGTCACTCTACCCACACTTGTTCTTCTTTTACCTCCCACTGCCATGGCTAAGAATAGCTCTTTCTCTGCAAGGCTCTTGACCAAACTCCCATGACTACCATCAAGAAACATCTCCGGGTTCCCCACAAACTCCTATGTAGTATTTCTTTGTAAACCCCTCCTTCTTTCATCCTCACTGGTGCTCTGCTTCCAAGCCACCCCTCTTGAAAGAATACTGTAAACTTCCATTCCATCTCCAACTGCCCTTCCAAACCACTGCAGACTCTCTTCCGTTCCTAACACTTGAGCAAAACACCTGTCTGTGACGCTACTCATGACCTCCTAAATGCCAATCCCAACAGCATCTCTTCAGTCTTGACGTTGATTTGACATTCTTCCTGTGTTGGCATTCCAGCACTTGAGTTGCCAGTCATTTCACTTTTAAACCGATGTGTTTTCTGGATTTCCCCTGAAATGATCTTAGTTGGACTTTCTCCCCCACCGACCCCCAACTTTGCCACCTGTTTCCTTCTCCCTTGTTTCCTTTTTTCCCGCCCACGTATGTTTCCTCTCTTTGGTCTCTGTGAAGGAGCCTCATCCACATCCACGACTCGGACCATTTTACATGTTCTGGTGGCTCTCACGTTCACTGATTCATTCAACAAATACTGATTGCCCACTTGGGATATGCAAGGTGCTGTTCTAACGGGTAGGGAAGACAATATTAGTGCCAGTGACAAATTGACTTCACTGTGTTTTCATTATAGTTGATGAAAGACAATAAAGAGGTAAACGAACAATATGCTTATATATTGTTGGGGGGGGGGTCATATCTGCTACGAAGGAAACCAAGCAGGGTAAGATTTAGAGACTTAGAGGGAGGAGGATGATATTTCAGTCCCAACAGTTGAAGAAAACTTATCTTAGGAGATATTTAAGCAGAAACCTGAATGATGTCAAGGCTAGTCCTGCATGTAGTCAGCAGCAGTAACTACAAATTTGAAAATTATCCTGATATTTCTACTCTCCCATGCTCCTATTCTAGGTGACATTAAATGCTGTTGATATTGGCTCTCAAATATCTTACAAATCTATCTAGTTCTCATCTCTCTCATCATTACTACCACCGCCCTAATGCAGGCTGCCGCCATCTCCCACTTGGACTATTAAAAAAAAAAAAGCCTCTTAGCTCTAATTTTTCCTTTTATCTTCATTCTCTAATCAGCCTGGCACAGTGCAGTCAATAAGATTTTCTCAAAATGTAACCTGGTTATGTTTCTCCCCAGTCTTTCTGGTTAAAACGCCCCAGTGATTTTTTTATTGCTCTGAGAATAAAAATCAAAACGCTGAACGTGGATCCGAGGTCCGCAGTGGAGCCCCCACATAACCCTCCAGCCCCATCTCACGCCAAGCTCCCGTCTCATTATTTCTGCCCAGCTACATGGGCTTCCTTACAGACTTGCTGGACTCCTCAAGCCTTCTCACTTCACTTCTGTCCATGCTATCCTCTAGATCTGAAGCCAAACTGCCTCACTTAAAATTCCAGCTCTGTTGGGGCTCCTGGGTGGGCTCAGTGGGTTAAGCCTCTGCCTTCGGCTCAGGTCATGATCCCAGGGTCCTGGGATCGAGCCCCACATCAGGCTCTCTTCTCCTTGGGGAGTCTGCTTCCTCCTCTCTCCCTCTGCCTGCCTCTCTGCCTACTTGTGATCTCTGTCTCTCAAATAAATAAATAAAATTTAAAAAAAAAAATTCCAGCTCTGTTGTTTACTTTATGCCTTCGGGAAAGTCATTTAACATTTTCATGCCTCAGTTTCATTACCTGTAAGATAGAACAATAGTAGTACATACCTCACAGGATTGTTGTGTGAAGTGCTCAGGACACAGCTTTGTTAGCAAGTGTAATAAGAGTGTTTACCATTATATAAATCCTTGCAGTTATATCAGTACCTAGAATGTGGTAGATTCTCAATGAATACTTGTTGAATGATGCCCTAGTCCGCCAGTGGAGGCTCCTTTCTATCTTTTTCGAAGCACGCATCTCTCCAGGCCTCTAACTTACAGGTGAGTCAAGTTATCCTTCCTCAGCCAAAGAATATTGTAGGTGATATCTGTAATGTTCTTGTAGGTAATTTCTCATTTCCATTAAATTGACTTTCTTTTATTAAACCCAACTTTATGTTTTATAACTTGTCTTTAGTAATAAAATGGGCTATAATATTGATGCATATTTATTAGAGGTGAGGATATTTCTCCACAGATGGTATGTGTGCCTTCTATTTCATACTCAGATTTAATCTAAATTGCATATGAACTATGTCTGTTCGGTTTAAAAACTGACTATAAGCTACTGTCCTCAACAGAGAAGAACAATTAACACATTCTTGAGTTAGAACTCAATTTATGGTTATATTACAATGAATGGCCATTTGCTAATTTAATAAACTCTATGCCTTAACTGCAAATGTTAATAGATGAAAATGGCAGCTGAACTTTGGACTGAATATGAAATACAAAATATTAGATTTTATAAAACTGTTAAACCCTTGAGGAAACATCTTATTTTCATACCAGTTTTAATATTCTGCTAGTAATCATATATCATCCAAACCATTTCAGAACAATATTATAATGAAATGAAAATGCAACTTGTTGTTAAGGTAAATTCTGTCTAGTTTTGCAAATGATTCTGATAGAAATTCTGAAATGCTATCACCAATAATTTAATTAACCATTATTTGTCAAACTGTACATCTGAAGTGCCCTGTTAGATACTAATTTATGTTCATATCTAGACGTAAATAATTTTTGTCCTTAAAGATGGTTAAAGTTGGTGCTAGAAGTGAAAATAGAATAGCAGTTAATAAATTTATTAGAGGCCCCTGGTTGTCTCAGTCAGTAGGGAGTGTGACTATGGATCGGGGTTGTAAGTTCGAGCCCCACACTGGGTGTAGAAAGTACTTAAAAATAAAATCTTAAGTAAGTAAATAAATAATCGAATCAAATAAATTTATTGATTCATTTTCTTATTTGGGAACCCTGAAAAATATTGTATGTATACTTGAATACTGTAACTTGCCCGAAGAGATTTTTAAATATTGCAGGAGTAGAAAAGGTGCCTTTATATGTTTACTTATTTATTGCATCTCTCACAATTCTTAGTTCTATATATATTTAGTGAACTAAGCTGTCCTACTCAAAAAAAGTATATGATATATGACCTCAGTGCTAATGGACATTTAGCATAGATCTATATATACATTTGAAATATTTATAAAAGTAATACCTGGTTATGGAAAATATCATATCAGTTCTTGGGTTTAATCTTAAAAGAGTAAACGGGCACATCTTAATGCAGTATGACTCTGCTAAAAAATATTCTGAACATTATTGATATCTCAGGGTATATTTCAAGGTTTACCTTTGTTCACAAACATTGCTAATTCCTTCATTTGGAATTCGTCTTTTACCCCCATGGTGTATAGGTCTTTGTATCTCCACTACAGCATTATCACAATCTTCATTCCATTTATGTGTGTGCGCGCGTGTGTGTGTGCATGCGTGTGTGTGTGTTGAGTGTATGTGCACAAGTACAGTTGACCTTCTTTGTCACCTCTAGAAAGTGAATGACTGGTAGAGTATTTTCCCCAAAGTTATCCTTCAACAATGCCTGAATTTAAACTCCTCTTCTTTACGACAGAAAATTCATCAGAATCTCCCTCAGTGATGTATTCTGATTTAGATTAAAAATAATAATGATAATACAAATACAGATATTTGTCTAGCCTTATTCTGAAGTTAAAACAGTATTTTGAGGGCTCTCCTCACTTGTCAAACCCCAGAGATGTTCCTAGTAACATATATTTTAAATGAAGTGGTCAGTTTTGTAAAGAAAGTTATTTAAGTGTTTTACTAATCACTTGTGCCCAAAGTTGGATTTTGTTTCTGGGTAATATCTTAGAGAGCATTTAATTTTAAGCTTTAAACAGCTTGTATCTCCTGACCCTGACAGTCACTTACATGCAATCACAATATACAGAAACTAAGCTTGGTTGAAGTTGCAGTAAAAAAGAAAAAAAAAACCTGTTAAGTCTGAATGGATGGTGAGCTGATTTATAAAAATGTCAGTCTTGTCTGAAGCTTTCATGTGTTTCCAAATATTCAAAATTAATATGTACTCCCAAGAAGCCTCTTTGTGACTGAATTCAAATAAAGAACCATTATAGTTTAACAGACTTTAATTTTTTGCCAAAAATATGGTATTTCTACCAGAAGATTGATATAAAAAATTACTCCATTTTATTTTTGTATCTTTGCATAAGATTGTGTTTATAGCACCATTATCCACAAAAGCCTTCCATAGAGTATTTTTTTTCTTGTAATTAAAACAGTAGGAATTAATGACGGGCTGGGGATTCTTGCTGTTTTTATAATAATGAATTGGACTATTTGAATGGGTAAAAAATGTTAATGCAGTGATTATTTCAGACTGAGCTAAGTCTTGTCATAAAAGATAAAAGTATTAAATTTGCATTAGATGGTTTAAAATGAAATTGAATACTGTGAAGCCATATAAAGGTAGTCCAACTTTGCCAAACATTAGTACAATTGTAGAGAAATATAGAAGTTATGATTCAAATAAATTCGCTCTGACAGCAAAATAAACTCACTGATTTTTGTGACCCAAGGTCACTGATTTCATTAAATCCATATATTCAGTTCTTGGCTCATGTTTGTTACTTAATTGTACTACTCTTTCAGGGTTTTATAGTTTTCTTAAAATTAGGACCTTTAGCTAAATGTTGTATATTGTAACATGGAGGAAAAATCCTCACTTGTTTAAAAGATACATGATGGTTAAAAAAATTAAATTCTGTAGGAAACATGGATCATTTGTTTCTAAAAATGTAGAGGGGATTATTGGAGGCCAAATTGTTAAAGCCAACCAAAAAGTAAGAGATGCTTTGTTCATATGATAAAAAGGAAAAAAAAAAGTAGTCGTTTTTAGTGTCTTATTGTTTTAGAATATATCTCTTTGCCTGATGTGACACAATTGTAGTCTGATACTTTCAGGTTTTGATATGAAGTTTAAAGTAAAGTTTTTAAAAAAATAGAATTCTGGAGAAACTGATTTTATTTTTTAAATGTTTAGATGGAAAGAAATATCTTGTGGCCTGTGTATTTGTTGGTGTTAGTAAGAAAGCATTTGAAGAAGAAACTATAAAATACTTGCCGGTGCCAAAGACATCCTGAGTTTCTATGAGTTTTTATAACATCTGTGTATTCTTACAAAACGTTTTTGTTTGTTTTTCCCAGAGATCTGTCTTCCTGTCTCATTTACCTGATAATACCTTTCCCTGGAAGAATGCAAATATTTCTGCTTCTGAGGACAGTAAAATACTCGAGTCAGTTGATGCAATTACAAGCTTATGATTTCTATCTGATATTGACCTTAATTATATGTGGTGATCTTCGCCCTGTTCTGTGAGCTTTCGACCCCATTCTCCATGGACGCCTGCTTTGCTGGTACACACAGCAAAATCTGAGAATGTTCTCCTCTGGACCATTTTAAACCTCTTTCTCTGTCTTAGATCACCTCTGATTCTCAACATGTGTTGCTGTTTCTTAATTTACAAAAAAAAGGATAGAAGGCCACGAACTTGTGCTCTGTTGCTCTCTTCCAGCTCCCAACTTCTCCTTCACTGCTGATGCAGAGAAAGTTTTGTCTTTTATCTGCACTCTTGATCCCAACACAGCTGCAGTATTTCTCCACTATTTCTTCTCATCCTTTATCATCAACCTCTCCTGACTCATTGGCTCCTCTCATGCATCTTATGTATCAGATCTCCAGGGGTGGTAGGTGAATGACCCCAAACTTGCTTCTTCTTTTTAAAGTGACTGCCTGTCCCTTCATGTACTTTTAAAAAGGGGATAGTTTTTTTGTGGACCGGCATTCCCCAAAACCTCACTGACCCCTGAGTCTATGGCAATCTAGTGGCTTTCCCCAAGGTGAACAATTACTATGGACTGATGGTGTCCCCTCAAAATGTGTCTGCTGAAGCCTGTTACCTTTAAACAGAGCTAAGAACAATTTTATTTAAGTAACAGAAAAAAAAAAACGAGTTTATTTGGGAATAGCAGAGAAATTTCAGTTGGGGACAAGAAGCTATGCTGAACCCTACACAAGCCTGAAGGGACAAAGGGGAGGTCAGCTTTTATTAGATTTTTAGGCGTAAAGTGGGGAAAGTTGTTTTGAAAAAAAAAAAAATTATAGGACAATAAGAGCTTAAGATCTTGGCAGTTTCGCACTGGCTGCGGGCAGTGGTTAGTACATTGTTGGTGGGGGCAGAGAGGTCATACTTCCTTTTCTTAGAAGCAGTATATAAAATTCCTATGTGAGTGATGTCCTTCCTTGTCAAAATAATTATCATTCTTCTTCCTGCTGGTTCTGTCCCCTGTGAAAGGGCATGTGCATGAGAGCTCCCTCTTCCCGGCTTCCTGATGCCATTATTTTAAGTGAGGTTTCCTTTATTTATTTTCACATGCTCTAACACCCAATGTGATGGTATTTAAAAGTAATTAGGTTTAGATAAGGTCACAAGGATGTGATTAATGACCTTATAGGAAGAGACACCAGAGGGCTGGATTCCTCTCTTTCTTTCTAGCATGTAAGGATATGGTAAGAAAGTAGCCATCTGGAAGCTATGAATAGAGCCCTCCCCAGGGAACTGAATTGGCCAGCACCTTCTTCCTGGACTTACCATCCTCCAGAGCTGTGAGAAGTTTCTGTTTTGAAAACCACCTAGTCTACCATATTTGTTATGCCCCACCCCCCCCATAAGAGGACTAATATAGATTTTGATACAAAGAACAGGGTACTGCTGTAGAAAGTACCTAAACATGGGGAAGCAGCTTTGGAACTGAGTAGAAACTGGAAGAGTTTTGAGGTGCATGTTGAAAGTATGTTCGTTAAGGGTGACTGGGGTAAGAGCTCAGATGGAGATGAGGAACATGTTGGAAACTAGGTGACCCTTGTTATAAAGTAGCAAAGAATTTGGCTGAATTGTTTGTGTCCTTGTGTTTTGTGGAAGGCAGACCTTGTGAGGGATAAAATTGGATATTTAGTTGAGAATTCTAAAAGAAGTGTTGAAGGAGAAGCGTGATCCCTCCTGACTGTTTATGATAAGGTGTGAAGAGAGAGAAATGAATTGAAGAAGGAATAGGTAAGCAAAAAAAAAAAAAAAAAACAAAAAAAAAAAAAACTTGAAGATTTGGAAAATTCTCAGCCTATTCATATTTTTTAAAAATAATAATAATAAAATACTGGAGTGCCTGGTGGCTCAGTCTATTAAGTGTCTGACTTTGGCCTAGGTCATAGTCTCTCGGGGTCCTTGGAGTGAGCCCTGAGTTGGATTCCCCACTCAATGAAGAGTCTGTTTCTCCTTCTGCCCCTGCCCCCAACTGCTTGTGTCTACACATTCTCTTTCTCTATCTCTCAAGTAAATAAAAATTTTCAAAAATAAAAGCATGTTCTGAAGTGAACACCAAGGGTATGTCTAGAATATTACTCAGTAAAGAGTTTATGAGATCAAAATGGCAGGAGCACTGCCATTTTGAACTGAAGGGGATGGAGAGAGGAAAAAATGAAGAAAGGATGCTGGATTTTTCGAGCAGCTCCTTGGAGCAATCTGGCTTATGAATGTGCACTCTTCTTTAAGAAGAGGGGGGAAAAGTGTCCCCAAAAGCAATTCAGAAGTTATCAGAGCCTCTGTCTTGGTTTTCACAGGCCAGATGGCCTCTGTCCAAAGCCATGGGGCCTGACTACCCAGTGGAGCCATGAGGATGAAGTGGGACCCTTCCCAACAATGTTGTGCAGACAGGACCACCACCCCACTGGATCCTGAAGACAGATCACTGAACATAAGATTATTCCTCAGCCTTAAGATCTGATGGAAGTCAGCTTGCTAAGTTTGGGACACATCATCCTTTCCATCTTTCCTCTTTCTCTTTTTTGGAATGGAAATATCCATCCTATACCTGTCCCCCATTGTACTTTGGAAGCACATAACTTGTGTGGTTTCACAGGTGACTAGCTGGAGAGGAATTTTACCTCAGGATATACAATACCTTGAGTTTCATCCACATTTGATTTAAGTGATATTTAGATGAAACTTCAGACTTTAGACTTTAAAACTGATGCTAGAATGAGTTCAGGCTTTGGGGGCTGTTAGGACAGAATGAATGTCTTTTGCATGTCAGAAGGACATGTACTTTGAAGGGCCATGGACAGAAGGTCTTTTTTTGTGGTAGTCTGAGATGACTCACCCACCAGTATTTCCATTTTCAAATTTAAGGATCTCCTCTACAGTCGCTCTTTTGACCCCTCTATTGCACTTGACACTGTCCCCAGCTCCACCTTGAAGTTCCCTCTTTCTCCCCATTACCAGTCTGTCCTTTTTCTGTGAATCTGACCATTCCTTTTGGTTACTTTTGCCTCCTCCCTCCCTTACCCTCTCAGGTAATAATGATGATTTTCCTGAGTTTGATCTGGAAAAATCTCTCTCTCTAACTTATCTTATGGCTTTATTATCAGTGATAAACTCCCAGCTTTATTTGCTGCTCTCAACCTAATATTAATTCTCCGAGTTATTGTCTTAGCCAAACCCTAAACCACTGTTATCTGGGCAGTATTATAACATCCTAACCAATTTCCTTGATTCTTTCCAGTCTCTTTTACCCTTATTTTTTCCTCACTCAAACTGCCAAATCTGATCGGTTTGTTTCATCCAAACTTTCAGTGGTTCCTTTGTAGATCACATTAGGTAGTTATAATTAAGTTAGACAATTATGGCACTTATAAGCTTTGCCAACTTCTGTTCCATCCTCATAGAAATTCTTATATTTCTTTTTTCCAAATATACCTTTACCTTTTAGGACTCTGTGTTTTGTTTTGTTGTGACTGTCATTTTTTTAATGTTTTTTATCCTCTCTAGAATAGTCTTACTACATTACAGCCCAATTAAATACCTATTTTTCACTTAACATCACCTTTTCTGTGAGACATTCTGTAGCAACATGGAAAGTGTCACAGTTCCCTTTTCTGCACTTTCAGAACAATTCCTTTACATTTTTTATTTGCCCCTGCCTATCTCTCACAGTAGACACTGAACAACTTGAGGGAGACCCTTTGAAACTTTATATGTAAAAGTATTAGCAAAGTGCCCAGCAGCACATAAGAGCTATTCAATAGATGACTGTTGACAGAAACAAGGAAACTTTCTTTATTCATTTCAATTATATAGAGAGCAAACTGTATACACAAAAAATATTATATGCACAATAAGCTAGAAAAGTATCAAGAGAAAATAAATAACACTTGGCCTTATTCTTTTTAGTAGTCTATAACATAATGAAATATGCATACATATATACAAATAAAAGGTGGCCCCAATTTCCATGCATAATGTACTCATAAAATAGGCAAAAGTAGAAATCTTAAATGTGAATAATACATCTACATATTATAGCTGGAATTCAATTACAGACAACCTGAGGGACACGTGGCTGTCTTAGTTGGTAGAGAATGTGACTCTTGACATCTCGGGGTTGTGAGTTTAGGTCGTATGTTGGGTATATAGATTACTTAAAAATAAAATCTTTTAGGCACTGGGGTTCCTCAGTCGTTAAGCACCTGCCTTCAGCTCAGGTCATTATCCCAGGGTCCTGGGATTGACCCCCACATTGGGCTCCCTGCATGGCAAGAAGCCTGCTTTTCCCTTTCCTACTCCTTCTGCTTGTGTTCCCTCTCTCATTGTGTCTCTCTCTGTCACATAAATGAAGTCTTTAAAAAAAATAAATAAAAATATAATCTTAAAAAATGATAGATAACTTGAGACTATCATGAAATGTTTCATTTTTTCTGTACTTTTACTCCTCATGCAATTAAGCATTTACAGCTTTTTCTCCATGTACTTTAGTTTTCCTCTTTCAAGAACTAATATACAGTCATTGGGCTTAAGTTCAATGAGTCGCAGCACCTGGGCGGCTCGGTGGGTTAAGCCTCTGCCTTCGGCTCAGGTCATGATCTCAGGGTCCTGGGATTGAGCCCCACAGTCTTCTTTCCCCATTCTCTCTGCCTGCTGCTCTGCCTACCTGTGATCTCTCTCTCTCTCTCTCTGTCAAATAAATAAATAAATAAATAAAATCTTTAAAGAAAAAAAAAGTTCAATGAGTATACATAGAGTAGTGGTTGAAGATATGCTAATTTCTACATCCTTATTGATTTCTCTATTTGTCTAAATTTTATTAATTTCATGAGGAAGTTTTTTCTTATCATTTTCATTTTCCACTCTATTTTCTTGAAACATCAAGATGAAGTGTCATTCAGGTGATTATACAAAGAAATGAAAATGTACAAGCACAAAGCGAAGTTTTGTTGAAATAAAACTGTTGTGGAGCACCTGGGTGGCTCAGTTGGCTAAGCAACTGCCTTTGGCCCAGGTGATGATCTAGGGGCCTTGGGATCAAGCCGCACCAGACTCTTTGCTCAGCCCAGCTTCTCCCTCTGCCTCTCCCCACCCCTTGTGATCTGTCTCTTTCTCAATAAATAAATAAAATCTTAAAAAGGAAAGAAAGAAAGAGAGAAAGAAAGAAAGAAATTAAACTGTCGTATGAAAGCAATACTAAAGCATGAATGTTGCTTGATAGATAATCTTTAATATTATAAGAATAAAAGTCTGCTTGAGAACGACTGAGAAAACTATAAATTGTTCAAAAGCTAGAATTTTGAAAAATGAGAGTCATCATTAAGCAAGGTGCTAGTAGACATATGGGGCAGTAGTAATAACTGCTGACCAGGCACTGTGCTAAGAATTTTCCAAGCACTAGATAATTTAATTGTCCTAACAACCTTATGAGAAAGGTGCTACTGCCATCCCCACTTTGTAGATGAAGATACTGGCAAACTGAGAAAAAAAACATGACTAAGGTCACACGGACAGCTGCATTTAGTGAATGGTGGAGCTAATGTTGAGGCCCGGGAAGTCTTGTTTTAAAGTTGACACTTGGGGCAACTGGGTGGCTTAGTGGGTTAAGCATCTGCCTGCGGCTTGAGTCATGATTCCAGGGCCTGGGATAGAGCCCCACATCGGGCTCCTTGATCAGCGGGGTGCCTGCTTCTCCCCTTCCTCTTATTTCCACTGCTTGTGCTCTCTCTCTCGCTCTTGATCTTGCTCTCTCAGTGTCAAATAAATAAAAACTTTAATAAATAAATAAACCTGACACACATACTGTACTCAGCGATCAAAGATGAACAGGAATCGAATGAGAATGACTCTTTGGAGCACAGTTTGTGTGATGTATATTTTCAGCTATTTTTTTTCCCCCATGTGAAGTATCAACTGCATAAATCTGTGAATGGGAGAGAGGTGCAGATGAAGAGGGCAGCTTTTAAATTCTACTTTGGCAGTGTGTATGAGCAGCACCACGGTTTTCTTACCTTGAAGAAAAACAGAAAGTCAAGATCATCACTAAGCACTTTGTAATACATATGCAAGTAAGCCTGAAAAATAGCAGATATTTAAAGTCTCAAAAAAAAAAAAGCAAAGGGATGATATAATTAAAAGATCACTAACAATACAAAATTACTTCCAATAATATTAAATATTACCTTTTTCTTCTTCCTTTAGTTTTAATTGTTACACGACTCTATGTTGGCGTGCATATTTATTATTGCCAGGAGTTCCTTCTCTCCTAACCCTGTGACCGAAAGGCAATAGAAGACTTATGGATGGCTAGATAGAGTAGGGAGGGGGAAATCAATCCATCGACTACTATTTATTGACTGTCTGCAATGTGATGGGACTGGTAAATGTGAGAAGGATCAAACTGAATTAAGTCATCTCAGCAGGAACACACTGATTTCAGCTTTAGGAAGTTAAGGACTCTTAAGGGTTTAAAGCAAAAGAAGGAAAGACAGATTAAAACTTCAACTTGTAGGATCTGAACAAGCCAAAACATAGCTTAGTACTCCCATCCCTCACTTTGTTGTTTCTCTTAAAAATTATTCTACGAGCTAGTCGGTCTAGTAGATGAGTGTTCAGTTGGGAATGAGATGTTTTCTAATCTTTTTCTACTTTTCACCCAAAACTGCTAAAATCGTGTCATGTGCAACATAGTCTTTCTAAAACTTGAGCATAGAAGATGCAGCCTAATTTATAAATGTTATTTCTGCTTTATAAAGTCACTTTGATTTCGCCTTACACGGAAAGTTATGTCACAACGATATTTGATCATCTCAAGGTTTAGTTTTAAATCGGTGATAGACGATAGATAAGGAAAATGGACATTATAAGGTCATATAAGAGTGACATAATCCCATAATCTCCTTGGAAGTGAGGGCGGGCTTTGGGGAGGAAATGGCAATGGATTTGTGATCTACCAGAGAATTAGATCTACTCAAGTCTGCGTCTGAAACGAGGTAGAAGGAGCCTAGCTCTCTATGGTGAGGGGCATTGCAGGTAAAGGAAGCAGTATGTGCCAAGACAACAGTGCCGACAGAATGTTCAGGTTGGTTTGAGCCGTGGAGTTCCAGCAGAGGAATCCCAGGAAGAGAAGCTAGAGGGACAGTCCAGTTGCTTCTATCCCAGTTATGGGATAGAAGAGGCAGTTCGGCACGTGACAGCAGGTGTGCGCATGTGCAGATGTATCCGCGGCCCCTGGGAAATGAGACAGACAAAAAAATGCATGGGGTCAAAGGGGAGAATTAAACAGAGGAATGTGTTAGTCCTCCCTGCCTACGTCTTAGACTAAGTCTGAGCCTTTACGGAGTCAGGAGCTGAAGTCAGGGAATAAGGTTTTGTGGGGGCTGAGACCAGGGTCTCGAGAATAGCAGTTAACATGGCCAGGGGCAAATTAGGGCACAGAGTTCAGAAGCACCTAGAGCTCTTCACTAAGCAGTGAGGAAGATCGCAGGGCCCTTGCAGGCTGAGATTGGAAGGGCAGGTTCACTGTTGAGAATTATCATGCGCTGCAACTTCTCCAGCACGGAGAGATAGCCACTAGAAAGACAGCAGCATTTCCACAGCGCCTCCAGAGGCTTAAAGAATGCAGATTATCAGTGCATAGCCCTGAGAAAAAGAACCCAGAAAGTATTCAGGAACGTCAGTGAGGCTCACTGGGGAAACCCCAGAAATATCTGCAAACAGTTTCTAAGGAGCAAATAGCTACAGGTGCTCTGCGGACCAGTTTGGCCAAGAGACAGTGAGATTTGTGTTGTTACTGTGACACCATATGTATCCCCAAACTATGAAAACTACAAAAACTCAGATGACAACTTCTTGCCAGTTTAAGAACCGATAAGCCATTCTGCTTTTATTGTTTGGCGATATCTGATATTTTTATGGTGATGTGGGGCTAGAAAATGACCCAAGGCATAAATCAGGAATCTTTTTCTCCTGTTTCCTTGCACAGAGACTTGAGACAAAGTCTTAGCATCCTGTCAAAGGGAGAGGGCAAATTTGAAACAAAGAAAATGCGTTAAAATGGGCTTCGGAATCAACTGGAAGAAACTGAAATGAAAACTGAAAACTGTGGTTCCCATCCTTCTGAGAATTTTAAGGAGGAAGGAACCTGAGCCAGAGAAGCCTGGGTGGAGAGCAGGCGGATGGAAAGTAGCTTGGTGACTTCAGGAGGGTGCTACGCAGCTACGGCTCTTGTAGGCTTTACATGTTATGCTGAGCAAGTGTTTGCAGAGAATGGGCCAGGTCCATAGCATCTGAATAAGACAGAGGCAGAACTGAATCGAATGATACATTATATGTGGGCAGAAAATTGTCTCAAATCACATGAGAGCTTTTAGTGTTTTAGGGATTTCACTTTTTTCAAGGGAAGATACTTATTCTAAAATACTCAGGAGTTATAAATAAACTCAACTGCCTGGACTTACAAATGGGTAAACTGCACTTAAAAAAATAGTCACTGAAAATTTTTAGCCCTGTATGATGATGATTTGCTTTGTAATAAGTGTACCTCCCAAAATTGATATAATTGTCTTAAGAAGGAGAATTTCATGCACACATTCCCACCCACTGAACTTCATGGTTTTCAGTCAATAGCATGCAACCCTGTGGAACGAGAGAATATTAGGAATGATTTGTTTCTGCTCAATTATCACAAATTATCACAATTATCAGACGTTCAACCTCCTCCCCATAGTGTCTGAATGTGTTTGCACAGTATGTATGTGCTCAGAGAAAGGCTCAGCTTTTATCTGTAAATCTAGTGGTTGCTGTATTAATAGTTTGCACACTTCATTGATTTTTAATTAATTTCTGAAGAGACACAGAGGATAACTACTACAGCTCACAGACATCTCTGTTCTTGTTGCAATCCACATCTTTATTGATCAGCTGCCTAAGGAGCAGAAGTAATCTATTTTAAGTATACTTTTCTGAGAGCGCATGGACACTATACAATTCACTCCTTTCCTTGTGGTCGTATTGGCAAGAGGTCAGTGAGAAGGAAAAACAATAGCATGTTTAGTATTCTCTTGATCCAGGCAGGTGAGCTTTTTTGCCCATTATTTATTGGGTAGGAAAGCAGTGACTTCTCACCCAAGATCCTTAACTTATTTTGTTTCTTTATTTCTTTCTTATTATTATTTTGTTACTTTAAGAGACTTTTGAGTCCCAAGCAGGCTGTCCTGCAAATTCTTGTGGTGCAAATTTCCAAAAGCTCGTGAAGGACGGGAAATGAAACTTCTGAAGAAACAGCTGAAGAAAATGTAGAGAACCAGGAGTTTAAAAAAAAAAAAAATGTTTTCGTAGCCAGCCTCAGGAATCTGTAAAGGCTGTCATCTATGGGGGGATGGACTTTATAACTGCATTCAGCCAGTTGCTAAATGTGTGTTGACTCTGAGAAGGCAAAAACCCCCAGCAAAGCAGCACTTGGGTTGGAGGTATCAAAGCATCCAAAGTGATGCAGCTGGGAGCTACCAGCAGCCAACACTCCCCATGAGTCTGTTGGTCCTGAAGAAGTTTCTGAGCAATATACCACAACACCTACTATATGCTTGCATGCCTGTGACACACACACACACACACATTTACTGACACTCGAATATTCTATTGGGACTTTGTGAAATATACATTTCAAATAACAAGCTGTTGTTTTTATTAACCATTGCTAAGCTGATATAAATTTAGCCCTCAACATTTCAAAATCTCCTTATGAACTACATACTATCTAATGAAATTTCTTGAAGATCATAGGTACAATCAGAAGATATAAGAATGAACCATGAGTATTAACTCTAAGCTAGTTTAGGACAGCAATGTGAATCTGCTTTTTTTCCCTCTGAAAAAAATAATAGGAGAATATTCAGGGACAAATGAGCAAGAAACAGAAATTACTTCACCTAATTGTGTTGAGTAGCCAGTAGGTATTTCATTTAGCTATCTTTTCTTTCTCTTACATTAGTCAAATTGTGTTTTTAATAAGATGGCTGAATTTGAGGTTATTTATTTAGAAAATACATGATATCTTAGAATACTGAATGCTCTAGATGTTTTATAAACATGAAGGCATTGAGTCCTCAAGACAATCTTCAGGGTAAATACTATCATTATGCCTTTAATGGATGAGGAAATTGAAACACAGATAAATCGACCAAAGATACAAAGCTACTAAGAGCTGGGGTTTATTTCTAAAGTCTGTCATCTTAAACATTGGATGCATGAAACTGACTTTTACTAAAACATATTCATGGCTCTCACTAAATATTTGAAGGGAGGCATCTACTCTATGTCTTTCTTTACTGTTCTCTGTGTCTTTTATTGGCCTATGACTTAGTATTTTATATAGGTCGGTTGTACAGTTCCATCTATCATGGAATAAAAATTTAAAGCTAGAGGACACTTCAGAGATCATTTAGGCCAGTTTGTCACTTTTATAGGAGAGGTGAAATGAGTATCTGAGGTCAAAAGCCTAGTGAACAGCATTTCCTGGACTTCTAACTCCAACATTCAGTTCTGTGTTCTTTCTCTGCTGCCCTGAACCAGCCTTCTCTGGCTGAAAAGACTTCTCAGTTGATTTAATTATGAACCCCTTAGTTTCCCTTCATGCACTATTTGGATAAATTCAGTTACTTCATCCAAAAAGGCCCCTTTCTCTCATTGAACATGCTCATATCTTTAGCCTTAACGGTAGAGAGCATTATAGTTGCATTTTTTTTTTTCCTCAGGCATAGAATTCTTTTAGAAGGAAAAGTAGAAAAGAGGAGTGATTTTCATTTGAAACTAGCTTTCCTGAAGCTTCCTGTGTTATTAAAAAAGCTTCAGGTTATTAGAATGAAAACAGGGGGGGGGGACAAGAAAAGAAAACTGTACTCTTGCTAACTCCAGAGATTAATGCCTGTGAGAGCTGACTACAGCTTGAAATTTTTAGCTCCACACATGTGTTTGATGAAATTGTCATATGGCCTATATATGGGAAGCAAATATTTATTGTCAAAAATAGTCTGGTCTCTCTTGACTTGCGTTAGCTTCCTGCAGCTGGGCAGAATACATTTTTACATTGGGTTAAAACATAATAATAATGCATTTTTGCCTGACAGTCGTGATTCAAATATCACAAGATTGAAAAGAAGGTCATTGCTAGGGGTTCATCAATACCAATATTTTGATATATTTCTATAGAGCAATTTAGATGAGTCAATTTTAACCAGAGATTAAAACTTTAAACTCAATTGTAATAAAATTATCTTTGGTTTTGCTATTAAAGTGCATTTCTGGAAGTCAGAGTTAAGTTTGACTTTCCCTAGCTAGATTGTATTCATTTAAAGCACCTCTTAAGAGGTATAAGCAAAGCAGAAAATAAGTACTCTTTGAAAACTCATTACAGTCTATAGAGCAAGTATGAAAAATGGTAAAATACTGAATGGCTTGGACAATGGTAAATTCTGAATAGCTTGCGTAAAATCAGACTTATAGCTCTTGGGTCTAGAAGTAGACAAAATGCTTCTAAAATATGTCTATGAAAAACTTTCAGTGCTGATAAAAAACAAGATATTTCAGTAGAGCAAATCTACTATTTTATTCACCCTTTCTGCAGCACTGAAAACTTGCAACCTAAAGGCCATTATTCATGACCTTTTTCCTCACTAAAATTGTGACTCTGTGATGTATTTATGAAGGGCACCAAATCTTTTAGTAGACTCCCCAATTTTTCCTTCTTTTTATATAACAGCATCCTCAGGTGAATCATTACTAAAATAATACTTTGAACAGTAATTCTTTGGAATTTGTACCTACACATTAATCATGATGGATTGGTTATGGGTATACGTATCACCATTTGTAAACATTTATTGAACGCCTACTGTGATATATTAGTTGAGGTTCACAGATTTTCTCAAATAAGCAATTCAAGTTAATGAGGGTAAGTTATTCTTGTTCACGCTAGGGCTGTTGATATCTGTGGAAAAATAATGAAAGCTTGCATGTTCTGCACTTACGATGTGGCAGTTACTATTTGAGTGCTTTACATATATTAACATGTTTTATCTTTACAACAATCTGTGGTATAGGTGCTTTTATGGCCATTTTAGAGACAAAGATGAGTGCCAGATTAACTAACTTGTCAGAGTCATACAGCTAGAACATGGCAGAGCTGGGTTCGATCCAGGCAATTGACTTCAGAATCTGCACTCAAACCAACTCCACCATCCTGCATATCCTGGGGCTGATGCAAGAATTAAGTTTCTAATTTATGTAATTCAAATCCCTGCCAAATCATAAAAGTTCTATAGTTAAGCTGAATTTTAAATATAAATATAAACAAGTCAGTCACTTGCATATACCCTCAGTTCACAGAAACATCTTATAATATTTTTGCTCCAAAAGAACAAGGATCTTTTAAAGCTATGTGGCTATACTGTGTACATTAATTTTTACATGTCCACATGACCCCGTGACCCATCAAGGGGGTCGGGGGTAGGCTTAAATATGTAGAGCTTAGAGCCCCACAGCAAGGGATCAGATCCCAGTTCTATCACTCATTAGATAACCTGGAGCAAGTAACAACATCTCTGGGACTTGGTCTTCTAATATTTAAAATGGGATGAAAACAGTATGCATCTCATAGAATTAAGTTAACCTATTGTGGTAGAAGCATTTAGTTTAATACCTGCCATGTTCTGAGTTCTCAGTCAATGTTAGCAGTGGTTATTGTCTATGTTAGTATTCCTATAATGTACTCATAGTTGCAAAGCAACCATACAAATATATTTTGATGATTTGGTAATAATACAGATGCTTCTATTTTTATTTCTTTTAATCATGGTCAGGTGGGTAGAGGAAACTATATGGAAATTATCATCTGGTTTCCTGAATTGAGTTCTCATTATTTGGAAGAAAACCTTTTTTATAGACAAATGGAATTGAGATTCAAGGTGGCCTATCACCTGGCATGGCTTTGTGTATATAATATCATAGAACATTTGGAGTTTTTATAGTTCTACTCATAACATAGAATGTGTCTTTAGGGTCTTAAGTTTCTTGGTGAATATTAGTCCTCTATTGGTATGGTATATATCACTATTATTTGCATTAGGATAATACTTAGTTAAAGGAATTATTATTATCAACCTAAATTATCAAAGTCAGGAAACACAACCATTCATAATTTACTCTCTTTTTCATTATTCGATTACCAAGGATGGTTGTTTTATTATATGTGTATCTTGGAATTGTCCTCTCCCTGAAATTTCTTCTGGCCTAGTTTAGTCAAAGATTCAGACGCTCATGCATTGAAGCTAGATGAGTATTGTAAATGAACTTGTAGGTAGTAATAGTGAGTGGTGGGATCTTGGCAAGCTGAAGGTGACCTCAATGGCGTACAGCCAGTCATCAGCTAAAAAGGATGTTTGAAAGTTTCCCACTGTGGGGATCAAAAAATATGTGTGGAAAATGGATATAGCCCATGGACTGCCAATTTGTAACCTTTATTATTTTCAATCTCATCACTTTTCTTCTGTATTGTAGCATGGGCTTCCAACTTCAGCTGTATTTGTATCTAATCCTTTGTCTATGTACCAGGTGATTTTTTTCAAAACTCCAGTGATATTGTGTTGCTCTCATTTTTAAAACAACTTCTGCATCACCAGATCAAATACTGCCTAAGATGCAAAGCTCAGATTCTCTACCATGACACATAAGAGGCCCTTGTTGAATTGAGCATCTTCTTATTTTGTCAGACTCACCATTCACTCCTCTCCTGCCTTTATATGTAATGACTCTGAAATACTGAATCACATACCTTTGTCCAAGTACACCATGGTATTGATGCCCCTATGTGTGTTCTCTCTAACTGCAATTTTCCCCTCACCTTGCCCAACTGGTGGACATCTTTCAAACCTTACTTGGGCCTTGGAATCTCTCTGAATGCTCCCATCTCATGCATACTTGCTAGGCTCTACTACAGATGATCATCAAAACAACTCTCCTTAAATGCCTTTATGTGTATCAAAGCAATTCACTCAGGTCTATATTCCATGTCTGCCCATTTCGTTAATAGCTCTGTGCTCCTTCAGTGAACAGATCTTCTCTCTTTTGTTTCCCTGATGTCTAGCACAATGCCTGGGACATAGTGTTGCTCCGTCATTGTGTGTGGATCTGAATATTAACTCGTTGCCAACACATTTTCTGTATTCTGATATGAAGGTGGTAAGAAAGGAAAGATGAATGTTTTGTGGACATTCCTTCAATGGGCAAATAATTGAAAAAATCTCACCTCCAAGGCAATAAGTCTGTTTTTTGATCCCTTAAATCATATAAAGGCTGTATGTTTTTAGATTCACTTTATTCTAGGAGTTTCTAAGTTTGCATACTCAAACAGAAAGCAGTGTTTAGGAAAGAAGACTTCAGTTGTGGGCTGATTTCAGAAAACACTAATAAAAATGGTGTCACCCAACAGCTGACCAGGTGGACCATATCAGCCAGTATCTCCACTGTTGTGTTTAATGGGCATTTATAGTATAGTGTTTGGCCCATTATGCTGTTTGAAGTAATCTTCTCTTTACACTACACTGGGTGTACCTTTCATATTTTTTCTTTCTTTTTTACCTGTGTGATTTATGTGTCTGTTTTCCACAGCTTTTGTTTTTATATCAGCAACCATTAATCTTTAAAGTCCTGCAATTCTAATGTTAACTATCAACAGCTTAGATTTGCGATTGGCATGAGAGTATGCTCTAACCATATTCTAGTGATTATGAATTTGTTTTTGAATGACAATATTTTTTACCTCTGAAATCCTCAAATACAGAATTCCTCTAACACTTCAGTAAGAATATGTTCACTCTAATCTGAGTCTCTGTCTTTACTTCCTTGCTTTTACATCAACCTTTAGTTAAGGCTAATGTTTAATGATTCTTAGTTTCCCTACTGGTAAAGTCATTTGATATTTGTTGCTTCTATGGATTATGAATGTATATATATGAATATATATGAACATACCTGGATATATGTGGATATATGCAAATGTTGGCAATCAGCAATACATTTTATTTTTAATTACTGTATATATTTAATGAAGAAAACATATTAAAGGCTCATTTCAGGGTCATTATAAACAACATAATTTCACTTGTGGGTTCTTACAATGACTACTAATGTCGTTGAAGTCATTTAAAAAAATTACAGGCTTGTGCCTTTAAGGTATAGTTCATTTTTGCATAATTAATAATATCTTCAGTCTGGATAGAATCTATGATGGTGATTTTGGCACCATTAAACCTTTGTGTGAAATATTTTTTTAAAAATTATGAATGGGTGTCTTTATTGGGAGCAGGTATGGTACAGGGAGGATGACATGAAGCAGGAATTATTGAGAAAAAACAACTAGAAATATGGGGGTCAGTCCAAGTGTGTGTGAGCTTACCTACTGAGACACGTGTATGCCTCACTAGTGCAAGTGTTTGCAAAAGAGTATAACAACTCCGAGGGGAAAAAGTGACCTAACATTTAGCTCATGTACAGGTAATTCATTCTTTATAGGACTCTAGGGGAAAAGGGCCAAAAGTTATTTGTGGTTTGCTTTTTACCCCAGATTTTTCCTAATTTTTAAAATACTTCAGGATTCTGGCTTTGCTTAAAGAAATCAAGCGCTTGCAACTGAAGGCTAAGAAACTGCTTTTTAGACAAACAGAAAAGCCTAGGCATTGACTGACTCTCTTTCTGGAACTTGGTGTTTTTCAGGGAATGATGTACTTGGAAGAAAGACGGCTTGTTCATCGGGATTTAGCAGCCCGAAATGTCTTAGTGAAATCTCCAAACCATGTGAAAATCACAGATTTTGGACTAGCCAGACTCTTAGAAGGAGATGAAAAAGAATATAATGCTGATGGAGGAAAGGTGAGTGTTTTTTAGAGCACTATGGCTTGAAAATATGATATTTTATCTTCTTACATGATAGAGGAAGAGGCCACTAAATCTGAGTTTAGGAAAGTGTAAAATCTTAATTCTACCATTTGCCTTCTCTCCCATCCAGGGTCAAGTATATTATATATACCAATATCAATTTCCCGAAAGTAGCCAAAATAAGGCAGTTCATCTCTAGTGCTCCTTATGTCACTTCACGTCCAGTATTGGGAAGTGGATGGATCCTTAAGTGAACTGGAAATTACACTTTAATCCAGGACCATAGAAATTGTTTCACTGATCCTAAGAACACAGGACTGACCGCTACAGAGAGACACAACTGTTCTTTCATCGATTAGGGAGAAGCCCGGCTACTACCAAGAACCATAACTCATGAGAACTTTCGTTCATCCTGTTTAGTTTCTAATCCTCTTACACCAGATAAAACAGATTTCTCTTTTCTGCCTCTATTTTTTTAAGCTTTACTGTAGTATGTGATTGACTAATTTGCTTTATTTAACCTGATGCTCTCCACCAAAATGTAGGCTACTATATCCCGGGGATCTTAACAGTACCGTTGCCTCTTCTACTTTTCTGACTGTCCAGTCTCTGGCCTCACCTGACAACTGTACTCCTGCCATATGGTCTCAGCCCAGACTTAGTTCCAGCTCTTGTTTTTCATCATCAACCCGCTGTTGAGATCACCATTCTTGGCTAAACTGTGAGGATATCTCCTCTCCATCTGGAGGTCCCTCTAGCTTAATGTGGGAAAACTTAGATCAGGAGAGGCCAAATGAAATAAGCAAATGCATCCTTAACCTATGGTGATGTGTAAACACATGCTAACAAACAAACAAAAAAAGTGATTGATATGTCATTTAAATATGTTTATCATGTGCTTTATTTATCATGAGCCACCCAAATATAGATTATAAATATTTTGCAATGATAGGCTTCCAAATGTTTAACATTGATTTTTGAATGTCATGTAGTATATGATTTTTACATTACTTCATATGATCTCTTATGTAACTATATATGTAATCAAATCCTATCACAAAAGAAAAATTAAAAAATAACTTTAATTTTATAGTATTTCCCAATCTTTCCGTGATTTTATTAGGCTGTTCTGCCAGTTTACTACCAAATTGCAGCAGTTTGAGACCACAGCTTTGAAATTCACTGCAAGATTGCACAGTAGAAGTCTATAAATCACATGACTTCACTTGTCTTAAGAAAATACAGCTGTAGGATTTGTCTAAAGCAAGATTCATTATAGCTCTAAATGCCTGGTAACCATTAAGTCTTTATCAAGCCACCTGTGATTTAAACTTACTTCTTTAACACAACGTCCGTAGTCCATAAAGTCGGCTAACTCCTTGCCCATAGGGAAATCACTTTCAGAGTGTCTTCTGTTCCTTTTCACTGAATACCGTGATTCTGTCATACAGTTGCCTTGGTGTCACCTTGGTGAGCAGCAAACCTCATGATTTCAAAGGCCTGTTTAGTTTTAAACTTTCATCTGCAGAGTAGAAGTGTTTATCTTTATTCCATAGAATCTTATTATATTTCCAGCTATATAATGCTGCCCTCCCTAGTTGAAACTTAACTCTGCTGACCCCTTATCAGCGGGGTATGTGAGTTGAGTTGTTTTTCTTGTAGTGATGATAGATTGGTACTGACCCTCTCACATTCTTTTATATAATTCCTGGTCTGAGAATGGTACATGTTTTCAATACTGGCTAACCAAGACAAGGGAGATCATCTGTGGCTGGGGAACAAAGCAAGCCTAACTTTGGAATTCATTATTTTAGGTGTTTCAAGTGACCAAATTATATGAATGGAGAAAGTGGGGGCAAGTATAGAAATAGACCATCTTACTGGTAGCCAGAAATTTTCTGAGGGTAAAAAGAATAAGTGAAAGTGTAAGGAATCTTATTTTGGGGGGGAAATGTAGTAGATCATATTTTTAGAAGCATATGTCTTAAATGTTTGGAATCAATATTGTGAGTCATAATATTAACCAGTAACTGAATTAATTACTGAAAATTAATTAAGAATTATAGAAAGTGATACTATTTTACTTTTCATTGTTTATGAAGCTTTTAAAAACAAATATATCTTTAGGTTAATTCACTTTATGAATTTTATAAATTTTAATTCATTTTTCTCTGTACTAAAAAAATGTTTATTATTATTATATCTGTATTTTCTATACATACAAAAAATACACAATCAAAAAATATAATTGAGGCAAGCCCAGAGACTCATATTTTGGGAAATGAATATAAGAATGTCTTTTTATATAATTATAAGACTTTCACTGTTTATTTCTCTTTTTATTTCTCAGATGCCAATTAAATGGATGGCTCTGGAGTGTATACATTACAGAAAATTTACCCATCAGAGTGATGTTTGGAGCTATGGTAAATAAGTCTTCCTTGTGAATTAAGGGATTTAAGGCAAAAATAAATATATTAGGCTCATGTAAAATATTTAAGCCAGTTTATTTTATTTTGTTGGAAATACCTACTTACAAACCTTGTTTCCAAAAGGAATTAACTCTTTGCTCTTCTACTTAAAAACAAAACAAACAAACAAACAAAAATAACCCTCTAAACTATATCATTTATCTGTCTTTTTTTTTTTTTAAGATATTTCTTGGTTCTCTAAAATGTAATATATTAAAATCTCAGTTGTCTACCATAACCTTTGGTTTGGTAGCAACTTTTCTGATAATTTTGATGGAAAAAAAATAACCAATTTTAGTTTAGGAACAATATCATAGAGCATCATAGCCTTGATTTTTCAAAAAACTCTTTGAAAACATATAATAAAAATAAAAGAATGTCTTTTCTATAATAAGAAAGAGGTTGTTGTAATAAAGAACAATTACTGAAAGCAGTAAGGTGAGAGCAAATGTGAGGGGAGAAATAGAAGAGAATATTGTTAATTGCAGTTTTGATTTTAACTTACAAACTACTTTGGAATAAACAGATACATTAGAGAACGAATAATATGAACCCAGAAAGAGTGATTTTAAACTTAGAATATTCATTTAATTGCATTTAACTCAATTGTTGAGATGAGATAATCAGATCTATCTGGCTATTTACAACTGAAGTCCATCCAGGTAGTAGTAAGAATGAATCAAGACCTTTTCTAAGTTTAAATATGTTGCAAAGAACCAGTATTTCTTACAAATTGAAAGCATGATGCCCTTTAAGCAAAAGGCAAAAGGTGTGACTTGAAAGTATGTTACAATTGAGGTTACCAAATTTAAGTCTAGCTTTATCTTTGTTTTTTATTTTTAGAAAAAGACTTAATCCATTCAATCATAGAGAATTTATACCTCTTACCTAGAGAAGCACAAATTATCTTAAAAAAAAAAAAGTTAAGACATTTCTGTAAAGTGTTTTTTACCTCCACACACCTATGCTATTTATTTAAAATTTCCGAAAAGGTCCTGTGTATTCTACGCACATATTGCATGGAGCACTGGGTGTAGTACATAAACGATGAATTTTGGAACACTGAAAAAATAAAAAATTTTAAAAAAAGCTTTGAAGTAGAAAGTATACTGTGCTTGAGATTAGACAAATATAGGGAAACTACTGAAAAATTTAAGTTGTTGAACTGTGAAGGTTACACAGAACACAAATCTAACATATATATTACATGAAACAAATTAGATTTTATATTTTAATATTTGAAATTTATATTTTAATATATGATATATATATCACTTTTCTTTTCCTTTTTTTTCTATGAATGTTTCCCTCAATTAAATGCAGCAATCTGCTGCAAGCAATTTTAAATAACCTCTAATATAAGTACATAGATAGATAGATGGATAGATAGATTAGTACCCTGCTTTGAAACATAGCCCAGGTTATCAACCCATATCCTAAGGTCTTTTAAGATTTTTATGATATATCATAGTTGATTGCAAAAGGCATATAAGGCAGAGAGAAAAATAATGTTGCTTACAATGTACCTTTGTGGAAAATTGCCACCAGATGTGTATTTTTATAAATTAATATAAAAATTAATTTTATAAAAATAAATATGCATTGGCTGTGGTTTATGTTCAAATGATAGGATTATAAGTTTTGAGAGTGTTTCTGATTCAGTTTTCCTGGGACTGTCTTTCTATATCCATCTCTGTTTAACCCTATCTTGTGGTCACTCCTGCAAAGATATAATTGGATTATTATTGGCAGAGGTGGGGGTTTTGATGTTCCTTCTTTTGTTTTTATATTTATTATAGTTTATATACTCTTTATTATAGTTTCTATTATTTTGATTTGTAATTGCTTTGCGATTTTTTATATTAGAAGTTCCTTTTTTTAGAAGTTCTGATAGAGAAGTGAAAGTATTTATAACTGCATATATAAGTTAACAAAATGCCCTCATTAAACACATATTCTATAAATAAGTATTTATATTGACTGAATGAATAGAAATGGACAGCCATCCTCTTCTTAACTTGTTCCAGCCTGCCTCATGGACACTCAGTCTTAATTACTGGTTCTATAGAGCCATTCTTCAATATGCAAAATTAAGTAGGATTTTAATCAAGATCAAACAGTTAAATTGTGTTACTAGTTACATTTTTATTTTATTCCTAAGAATCATAAGATGAAAATATTAACAAGAAAAATCAGGTAATTGTTAATGATGTTATGATAAAGGATAATTTGAAGTTCACACGTACTTTTATATCTTAAGCTTTGTATTTTTATTATCAGCCAGTAATAACTGTTATAAGCTAAAAAGACCTCAGTTTGAATAAATAATTCATTCCAGTAGGAAAGAAAGCATAGTCCTAATTAAAACATATGTTGTGTATTATACATAATAAACGAACCCATAAAAATTCACTAGGTAAGAATCTTATGCAGAGATTGCTATGTATGAACTTAAAATCCTTATCCTTAAGAAATGATAACTTTTTAATTGTATATTTATGAGATCATAAAGAGACCTATAGCATATACACTATTGTTCCAACCAGAAACATTATTATTATCAGAATTAGCTATTTGCAGGCTGGTGTTTAGGGTATTTGCTTTTACAGATTCACTGTTTCAATGGTTCAAGAAAGTGATTTCTTATCTAAGGAATCGACTATTATTGATTCCCTTTAATCTTGTAATACCTATTTCACAGTATTATGTTATATTTGGATCCCTCACGCTCTCACAGGTGTTAAAGATAGGAATGTGTTTCATTCCATCTGTTCTCTTTGTGTGAGTCAAAAAGAGAGCCACAATGATTTACCATAACATAAGGTAATCATTCTGGCATCCAGCTTAGCCTATAGGACTTGAAATGGTCATCTCAAAATTCATCAACATCAGATTTTATCTGCAATCATAATTACTTGATACTGAGCACACATGTATATAATAAATTGTTTGATAGGCTCTATTGCTGTGTAGTGAAAATTAACTTGGACGAGCAAACATTAATATTACCTAAAAGTAGAAATGGGGAATAGACTCTGTATTCTGACATTCGCTCGGAATTGTCTCTGCTACTCATTAAAAAATTTCAAGACAATGGTAAGATAATTGAATTTCCCACAAAGATTTTGTCACTGGGCTTCTCCTAATGGATATAGAAATCTGAAGAGCCTTTCTTTAGACTACTTTTTTTAAAGATTTATTTATGTACTTTAGAGTGGTGGTGGTGGTGATGGGGGCAGTGGGGGGGTGGATGAAGAGAGTCTTAAGCAGACCAGGCGCTGAGCGTAGAGTCTGAGGTGGGGCTCGATCTCATGATCCTGAGAGGACCACCTGAGCCAAAACCAAGAGTCTGGATGCTTAACCAGCTGTGCCACCCAGGCACCCCTCTTTAGACTTTTTTTTTTTTTTTTTTTTTGCCTTCCAGGGAGTTTTCTTTTGTCACTGGCATTCTGCTGGTTTCTTCAAATTATGTTGTTAACATGCTTATGTAAATGTTTGATCTCTAATTTAGGAGTCACTATATGGGAACTGATGACCTTTGGAGGAAAACCATATGATGGAATTCCAACCCGAGAAATCCCAGATTTATTAGAGAAAGGAGAACGTTTGCCCCAGCCTCCGATCTGCACTATTGACGTTTACATGGTCATGGTCAAATGTAAGATTGCAAAATAATTTTATCATCACCATCATCACGCTTAGTAAAATAATAGTATGGATTAATCTACCTGCCTTATGTTTTTATATATTAAAAAATGTGAAAGCTCAAAAGTAATTACGAAAAATCTTGTAAACACCTGTGTTTTTGGCTTGTTAATAGGAAGCAATATGCATCAGTATGCATGCTTCCACATTATAAAGTTGAAATTCTATGACTCTTACTCTTCTGATTCATTTCACTTTGATTCCTGTCATTTCCGTGACAATCAAATTGTCTTTCACAAAGAGATGTAATTAGTCACAATAATGTTAGTAATCTTTATAGGAAAATAGCGGTCTAAACAAATGATCTAAATATAAAGAAAGAAAGCTTGAAACCGATAGTTTAAAAAGATGAATTAAATGGAAATAGGTTTACCAGTTTTAGTCAACAGGAAATTAGCAGGGCAGAATGGGAAGTGAGAAGACATGTATTTCTGCAGTGAAATAAAAAGATTACGAATGTTTGGTGTTTTTTTTTTTTTTTTAATTTGATCATTTGTTTACATCAAACGCTCTTACTTTTCTTTCTTCTTTCTATGCCCCAGACACATATGTATTATAAATGTGTTTTGGCAGCCTAGGCTCTTAATTTAAATAGAATTAGGGAAGTCTCTGGAGTTTCCTGCTTAATTTAAGTGAGATTAACATTCAGCAATCTTTCTTGTGTAATCTGGGGTTTTCCCCTTTTGATTTACACAGGGTTAGCAGAGAAACAAACTGGTGAAGGTGAATAAGCATCTTATTAATACGAGACTTTGGACCTAGGTCTACTCAGATTTATATTCATGACATGCGTGATACATTCTGTCAGTGAGGGAAGAAATAAAAATGTGCTTTCCAGTTCAGGTCAGCTTGCCCTTTTCTCTAAGCATAGTTCTATTTACTCAATATTTAGTTAGAAAGAAACTGATACCTCCCGGCGAAGTTAACCTTTTTTGATTCCAGTAGTTCCAGAAACACCTATTTCCTCATTAGTATCTTGGTATCAACAGCATTTTTTTTTCCTAAGTGGATGCAAATAGTTGAGCTTTGTTAAGAGAGAAAAAAAATTCAGCTAATATTAATGATACATGAAATGACACCCAAAGACTTCCCAGAACAAGAATAAAAATTGGACTCCCGGAAAAAGGAAATAAACCTTATAGCTTTATTGGAACAAACATCATTCAGTAGTCATCTATGGAAGGAACTTTAAAGAACATGCATGCATTATATGATTTGATCTCATAACTAGCATCAGAAGTGATTTACATACTTCATTTAGCTGCTCTGATGAAACAATGAAAAATCAGGAAAATATTTTGCCTAATAGGGAGTTTTACCTTGCTTTTATGAGTTTTAATACCTAGGAAGAGGGTCATTTGGCAAGAAAATAAGGAAAAGCTAGGTGCTTTTATTCTTGTGATCTCATCAGCTAAACAGAGCCTGGGGAGATAAGACCCACTTTATCTAGACTCCCAGCTAAATAATAATACATACCTTGAAAATTGCTGATAGTATTTTTATGCTGCAAAGGCTAGTACTTAGATAAGCTAATGGCTATTGCTAAACAAACATTACCAATCATTTTGCACTGGTTTTTCCCCACCAGGAAAAGAGTAGCATGAGAAAGTTGCTTTCATTTCCCTTCTCCCCCACTATGCTGGCATACTGCATTGTAACCAAAGCTCCATGTCACTCCTGACATAAAATAATAAATTATATATCCCTATCACCTCTTCTATTACCATCAAAAAAAAGTTAAAAAAAAAAAAAAAGGCATTCTCTCCATACTTAAGGAAATAAAAAAGAAATCAGAGCTTCTGTAAGTTCCCATAGTCAGCTTAGGTTATGTTTTCTAAGAAGAAAAATTAATTTTAAATTAGATCAATAAAATAAAAATTTTGGTTATTCTTTTTTCTTTTTTAAAGATTTTATTTATTTCTTTGACAGACAGAGATCACAAGTAGGCAGAGAGGAAGGCAGAGAGAGAGGAGGAAGCAGGCTCCCTGCTGAGCAGAGAGCCCAATGCAATGCGGGGCTCCATCCCAGGACCCTGGGATCTGTGCAGCATTGGTGATATAGTGGTGAGCATAGCTGCCTTCCAGGACCCTGGGATTGTGACCTGAGCTGAAAGGCAGATGCTTTAACCCATTGACTCACCAAGGCGCCCTTAAAAATTTCTGTTATTCTATCATATATTTCATTTACTTCTGAATATCAACAAACTGATTGAGATAGAAGCTCACCTATTGGATTGTTTCTTTCTTTAGCTTTCTTTGTGTTTTTTTTTTAGATCATTATTATTATTAAAACAACATTTTTCAAACCTAGCCTATGTTTTCATAAAATTAACATCCTACTTCTTCATAATTATGGATAGAATGACTTTTGTGTTGTGTGTGAATTTTTAGGTTGGATGATTGATGCTGACAGTAGACCTAAATTTAAGGAACTGGCTGCTGAATTTTCGAGGATGGCTCGAGACCCTCAAAGATACCTAGTTATTCAGGTTGGTACAGATCTGGTCTTTAGAACTGTGGAAATCACTGCTCATAAGTCGATTAAGCAGAATATCATGTGAAATGACTTACAAACAAGAACCTTCCACTTGATGTCACAACTACTTCTAAGAATCTTCCCTTAGTATTCAAGGACCCCAGTACCAAACAGGCAGATAATTATGATTATCCATATACATAAGAAGTCCTTATCCCCAGACAAGTCTTCGAGCACTCTGCTTTTTATTAACATGCATTAAATCACGTCCATTATTATAATTTTTCCTTTTCAGAATAAAAGAAAGATAGATTTTTGTTTTAATCTTGGCCATGGTTGAAGACAGTGAATTAAAAGTTTCAATATATTGACATTTAATTTCCTAAAAAAATATTTATTAATGTGTCTTGTTTGGGAAGATATACAGTATCCAAGCAATAATTCAGATTCAAGTGAATTAATGTACATATGAATCAAATGATAGCCGCAAAGAACATTTTATATTAAACAGTAGAAAAAATGGATTAGATAATTTAAAAATTGTAGTATTTATCTATGATTATTTTTACCTAAATCATAACCAAACACACCCTGAGTTACTTTTTCCTCAGGAATTAATTTTCCTCAGGAAAGCAAGGTAGCATTTATCCTCCTATCAATAGTCTGACATCACAATAAAAGCCAGGTTTTAGAATAGTTTCCAGTTAACTTTTTCCCAAATTAATTTGCACAAACAATGGTCTACAACAATATCTATAATTTTGAGAAATGAAAAAATCATATTGAAGAAATAGTTGAAGGAATAAAGAGTAGGATTTTGGTGTCTCTCCCACTGTCATTTATATGATTTGCCCCTTGTGCTGTGATTTGGAAAGCTAGCACGTTAGCAGTGTTATGTTATAGGACAAATCATGGAGCCTGTGTGTCCTGAGAACACTACAATGTCAAATCAACTCAATAAAGTAAAGTAAAGGTTGATAAATCTATTGCCCTTTATTATTTATTCTTAAAGTCACAGCTCAAACATCTGGCAATGAAGCCTACCGTTATTCTCAGATCTGAAATAGATGATGTCTCCCTCAAAACAGCCAGAGTATCCTGCTCTACTCATCTCTGATGGCATTTATCACAATCTGTTAAATGTATTTATCCTACCCTGTCACATCTAAGTGTGTTACAGGCTTCTTCATGACTGGTACTTGTGCTAAAGAATTATGTTTTTAAACGAGTGCATGGATTTTCAACCACTTGTTTTGATATTTCGTAAATTTGCTGCAAAGTCCGCATGTTTCAGAAGAAAGGAAGAATTATCTTTTCTTTGTCTGGTGGGCAAACTTTTAGGGTGATGATCGCATGAAGCTTCCCAGTCCAAACGACAGCAAGTTCTTTCAGAATCTCTTGGATGAAGAGGATTTGGAAGACATGATGGATGCTGAGGAGTACCTGGTCCCTCAGGCTTTCAACATCCCACCTCCCATCTACACTTCCAGAGCAAGAATTGACTCAAATAGGGTAAGAAATAATCATCTACCACCTCCCATATTGTTTCTGAGGAATTAAATCATGCAGGGGCTCCTGGGTGACTCAGTCATTAAGTGTCTGCCTTTGGCTCAGGTCATGATCCCTGGGTCCTGGGATCAAGTCCTGCATTAGGCACCCTGCTCATCAAAGAACATGTTTCTCCCTCTCCCACACCCCCTGCTTGTGTTCCCTCTCTCTGTCAAATAAATAAATAAAATCTTTTAAAAAATTAATATAAATAAATAAATAATAAAAAATAAAGTCGTGCAAATATATTTTAAGCCCTAGAATTACAAAATAATTATGCAACTCATTTCAACAGGATTCCTAGATTAAAAACATACTCTATCAATGAAAGATAGGCCATGTATTGTTAATTTTGCAACACAAGCACGGGAAATATGATAAGTACTCTGAAATATCTTTAGGATTTCAAGATGAGAAATGTTTTCTTTGTCTTCTGTTAGTTAAACCTTAGTTTTTAAAAATCTACCAATTCAATTAACAAAAAAATCAACCCATTCAAACTAATAAAACTGTGTCTTTGTAAATAAATGAAAATTCTTAACGAGGTAGGCTCTCTTAAAAAGATGGTGTGATCGTAGTCAAGAGGTGATACAAGTACAACTCTCTTTCACTTAAGAGACTATTCTCTGTCAATTTGAAGTATAAACAGAAAACTTTCATACTTTGGACTTTAACAATCATTTTGGGAAGACTGCTGAATCATTTCTAAGAGGTAGATTGAAACTTCAAAGGAAACTTCTGAAAAGAATTTGCATTTAATATTAAATATTTAGCCCACTCTCTATGAATACCATTCTTTTTCTGAAAATTGTCAATCCACATGTTTGGTTATTTTTAAAAATTCATTCATTATTCACTCAACATGTATTGGGTATGTCTGTATGCGAGACATAATCAGTTACTTGAGGTTCAAAGAATTTTGACAAAACTCCACCTTCAAGAAGTGTCCAGGCTCCTGCATTTAAGGACATTATCACAGCCAGTGAAGCAAACTATTCATCTTGCCCATAAGCATGAGAAAACTGTCCACCTGCTGCTTATTTTCCAAAATGAAGTTGTTTGCTTTGTTTCAGATTCACAGCAATAATAAAGTAACACTCACCTGGTGCTTACTCTGAACCAACACATGTATACTAAGTCTCCGAATCCTTACAGCAATTTCTTTGGATTCTCTCCATCTGACAAATGAAGAAAACTTGTCACAGTTGAGGTATTTGACTGGTGTCAGACAGTTAGCCAGTGGAATGGTAGGATTCTAATGCAGGCAGTCTGTCTCTACTACACATACTATTGCTTCAAAGTTATTGGACCATGTTATCTTCACGATACAATGTTTTTCTTGACATCTACCTCCCTGTTTGAGGTAACTGTTTCTTGGAAAATCCTCCAGGTGATTTTCTTATGAAATGCATTCCTCAGCCTACTCCATACCTTTTGTTCATTTGCCCCATTCGGAAGGGCTGATGTAGAAAGAGGCAAACAAAACAAAACAAAACAAAACACCTCAGTTTTTCTTTCCTATGAAAAATATTCCATCCCAATGGGGAGAAGATAACTAAAAGATTTAAATATTAAATCAATTGATAGTCTGTGAACATCAGAACTGTTTATAGGAAGAAACAAAGTCTTTCAGGTGTATAAAGGAATAAGTTTTTTTCCCCATTTTATGCTTAGCAAAGTGGCCAACTTGTAACTCTGGTATTTAAAACTTTATGTGACATATTAGTTACTTTTATTAAAACAGAGACATTTCAGGGGCACCTGGGTGGCTCAGTTGCTTAAATATCTGCCTTCAGCTCAGGTTACCATCCCAGGGTCCTAGGATCAAGTCCCCCACTGGGCTCCTTGCTTAGCAGGGAGCCTGCTTCTCCCCCTGCTTGTTTGTGGGCTCTCTCTCTCTCTCACTCTCACAAATAAAAAACAAACAAAAAAAGAGAGACATCTCAGAAAGTCGTTTTCTTTCCTTAATATGAAATGCTATAAAGGCCAACAGCTGGAATCTTTTGCTTTTATAAGCCTTCTCTGATTCCAACTCTGTTCATTTTAATTTAGGCGCAATGCAAGGAATTCTTAATAAAGGTTTGAATTAACTAAATGAAATTAGTGAGACAAAGTACAAGCCACTTGAGAAATTATTTGACCTTTAGTCATCATTTCTTATTCCACATTATTATTTAAATAATGTTATCCGTAGATATCTTTTTAGTTTTTCAGGTCTTTGTTAAGGGAATTGTTCTTAAATACCATTTTATTTTCAGACATTAAAAGGCCTTATTAATCACCTGTATTTCCTGTTCTTTAAAAAAAAAATCTAGTTTTTATGTAGCTTCTATGGTAATTTCTAATTTTTGCAAATGCTGTTTTCCCTGTATAAAGCTAAGTTATATTATTTTATAGTTAGAAAATAAATTACTTCAACTTTAGGTTCTGTGCCAACCTAGGTGATAAGGGAATATCTTAGAGTGAATTTTAATCGAATGTTTCTTGAGCATATCTGTTGAACCTTGAAACCAAAAATTATTTCAGTTTTTGAATATAGACTATTTTGCTAACTAACTGATAAGTTTTAGGTAATGTTCATAAATGTCTTCCCAAGTTCTTTCTTCATTTATAAAATAAATACAATGGTAGTCAACTTATGTGATTGTTAACTAATTATCTTTTAAAAAGTGCCAGGCAACTTCTTACTCTTTTCCAAAATCACTCAAATTTCATTTTTAGTTATTTCCTTGTCAATATCATAAATAACTACATTTTCTTATAAAGTTTTCTTTCTTTTTTTTTTTAAGATTTTATTTATTTATTTGAGATAGACTGTACAAGCCTGTGTGTGAGCACAAGTGGGGGCAGGGGCAGTGGGAGAGGGAGAAGCCAGTTCTTCACTGAGCAGGGAGCCAGACCTCCGGCTTGATCCCAGACCCAGAGATCATGACCTGAGCTAAAGCAGATGCTTAACCAAGTGAGCCATCCAGCTGCCCCTCTTATAAGGTTTTCTACACATTATCTATGAAAAACAAAAAAACAAAACAACAAAAAACAGAAAAACAAAGAACCAAAAAAACAAAACAAAACAAAACAAAAACTGTTCCTTCAGTCACTACTTGACAAGCAAATTATTTCTGCTGATGTACTTTTATAGCAAATAAGATATGGAAGTCATTTCTTCTATAGTGCTTTTAGTTAGTTCAAATTCTGTATGTATTTTGATTCATTATAACTTTAAAGCAATGAGTCAGTTAAAAATACAAGGTTGACATTTATCCAGCAAATTGATAGATACAAATGCAAGTAATGCTAAAAAAAAAAAAGAAGAAGAACCAACTAATTTATAGTTGTTGTGTTATTATTTTTATTGTTAGTGCCCTTTTAATTTTATCTTAAATACCTTTATCACAATAATATACCAAAAACTATTACTCTAGCATGACGTGAATGGGAAAGCTTGAGAAATTGCCGAACTTCTACAAACTTCAGTTCTGCACATCTGTGAAATGGGATTAAAAAAAATAGTATCAAATTATTGTGAAGATTAACTTTTTAGGATATCAAAATGTGTTCCTAAATTGATGGATATGTAGTAGATACTCAGTAGTGTGCAAATAAATCAAGACCCACTAAAAGAGAAAGGCGAAGACTCTTTATTCAGAGCTTGCTATATAACAAGGGAGTTAACCACTGCTACTTGTAATGTGCAGAGACTTAAAGGCAGGCAAAACAGTGGGAAAGCTTTATAGTGGAGAAAAGGGACGGCTTCAAGTGTGCCTTGGTTCCAGGCTTTTCGTGTGGGGAAGCTGTAAGGGGGGTAATTAGAAGTGAGGCATTCAATGTGATTAGTTAAAGGTGCGTATTTGTCTTACTCTGGTTTCTCCTAAATTGAAAGTGGTGACACAGTTTAGTGAAACTGTTAGTTAATCAAGTCTTGACTGCTTTGGTTCAGTTATTATAGATGTTATTGTTTAGCTTCCTGGATTGCAGCTGGAGGTAACAATGTGACTTCCTGCAAGTCTGATGTAGAGCAGGTTGAGTTTCTAGGCTGTTTATTGTAGATATGATTTCGTAGTCAAGTTGCCGTAAGCTGTAGACTTCTACTTTTATGTATGGTCTGGCCTCTGTCCATTTGTGTATTCAGTTTGTAATAGGTTTTAGGTTCTACTGCTGCCTTCTTTCTCTCTTGATATATTTATTTAAGTATATAATGGCTGATACTTTCAATTAAATGCCTGCAATGTTTTTGAACTTTTATATAGATATTTTTCTATTAAAAAATGTTTGTCTCTTTTTTTTTTAATTACCCAGATTTGTATTTCTTTGGCATAGTGAGTTGTACACCAAATACAGCAGCAATTAAGAAAAGTAGCTAATAATTTGATGTGGCTAAAGATACATTAGCTTTAGTGATATCAGAAATTTTTATTTAATTTAAAAGCTTCAGTGCACTTTTGTAGACAAGGTTTCAGTTGTTGCAGGATCATTCAGTCATTGGTGATGAATAGTTTTAGAGATGCAGTGTTCCACGTCTTTGAAAACATTAGCTAATTCTTAGTTATCCAGACCAGGTGAAGACAAAGGAATTATATCTGCTGCCCATTGGTGTAGCAGGCGACCCACAATGGATCTCTCCTTGCAATTTAAACCTTTCTCCACTTCTTTCACGTCTTCTAAGCAATAACTATATTAACAGATCCGTTTTTTTCCTTCTTTTTTTGTCCTTTCTTTCCTAGAATAGGTTATATAAGTGAGTTGAAAAACAGGAAATGTAGGCAGAATAAATAAAGGATGAAGAAAAATAAAGGATCTTAGTATCTCAAAAATGAGACCAGTTTCTAAATAATTAATTATAGGCTGAATATTTGGCTGCTCATAAAATGGGATTTCATATATTTTATTTTGTGCTACTACCACATTTCCCTCAGATTAAATTTTGTAACTTTGATAAAAGTATCCTAGGAAGGTTACTACACACATGGTAATTCCCTTTAAGATTTTTACCAATTCACCACACAAAATTAAAAACACAAGAATACTTTGGTCTTCTCTATCAGATTTAGGATAGTGTGCTAAATGTGCTTCCTAATGATATATATAAACTAGAAAAAATTCAAGCAATTAGATAATGTAGGAACAGTGATGTCATTTTTAATAATGACTTTTTTTTTAAGATTTTTATTTCTTTATTTGACAGATCACAAGTAGGCAGAGAGGCAGGCACAGAGAGAAAGAGGAAGCAGGCTCCCCACTGAGCAGAGAGCCCGATGTGGGGCTCGATCCCAGCAGTGGCTTAACCCACTGAGCCACCAGGCGCCCATAATAATGACTTTTTAAAATAGAATTTTCAAATGTGTTTGTCTTTGCTGCTCAAAAAATCAAAGTCATGATTTCTTATTTTTTGAAATAATGAAACTAATAATAGTAATATCAGCTTAAACTTATTGAGTGCTTTCTTCACTATGCTAAGTGTTTTAAATTAACTATTTCACTTTTGTTTCACTAAGTCCTATGAGGTAGACATTAATGTTTGTCTCATTTTAAAAGTTAAGAAAATTGAATATGGAGAGTTTAGATAACACAAATAACAAGAAGCAAAGCTAGAAATTGAGTCCAGCTTTCCACAATCTCACATGGAGGCCATACCTAAAATAACAGTGGGCTGGGGGAAAGTTCCTCAAGTTGCTATTAAACGTCTTACTATGTATGAAACTAACACTTTTCATACATTTAATGGTAATTGGATACAAGAAAGTAGGTTGGATATCTGGAGTCTCACACCCTAGAACAAACTCTTTGGCATTACCGCCTTAACCCTATCATTTAACCAAATTCAGTTTCTTCACATCAGTGATGAGAAAATTGAACTAGATCACTGATAAGTTCCTTATAATTTTAAAAATTACCTTATTATTGAATGATGTTTTTGAACTAGTTATTATATTTTATACATTTATATATCTTCTAGAGAATATTTAACTGGAAAATGACCAAAAACATTTTGGGTTACCTCTACATACTTTCGTTCTTACGTGATTTAATACAGAAGAGAAAAACTTAAGGACACAAGTGAAGGAAGCATCTCATAGCTAAATGATGTAGTGGGAGAATTTTGTGATGATATAACAAGGTTACTCTGGTAGCAATTTACCAAGGATCAATATCAATTCTAACAACAGCTGCTTCTTGATGATAAATGATTGTAGTCTCAGGATATTGGTTTTACATTTCTTCCAAAATATGTCAAGGATTCCTGCATGGTATCCTTGATGTGATGCTTGGGATATATATATATTTTTTTATAATAAAAAATAATAATCTATTAAGCCTAAAGAAGGAGATCTTCCTACTATGACATTTCATATCACTAGATACTTTTTGTTTCAATGTTTTCCCCATCTACATAGTAATTTTTAAATTGTTCAAGTTATGAAGGAATAAATGAATTAATACAGGAGCTAGGCACTGTGTTGGACAATGAGGGTATAAGAGTAGCAAATCAAAAGTCCTGCCTGAAAAGAGTTTGTATTCTAGTTGAGGAGATGATTTTTTGCAAACCATATGCCAGGTATTATAGGAAAAGGCAAAGGAAACAAATCAGCTTAAGTGTCTACAGAATGAGCTGTAGTTGAGCTGTAGCATTATTAGAGAATGAGGGTGTAGCTTGCAATAGGAGTTTTGGTAGTGCAGGTTTGAAATGAGTCAGAAGGAAAGCTAAACAATAAAACCAACCAACCAACCAACCAACCAACCAAAACCCACATGAACAAGGGCAAGGAGATGTCTTTTTGAGAATACTTTTATAAAATCTGTGTTTTTGTAATATTTCCATTATGTACATGTTGAGAACTCTTTTATGTTATCAGAGGAGGTGGGGTGGGCTTCCTCCCAAATTTCCTATTTATCATTGTTAGGAAGGCTTGAAATATGATTTTGAAATCTCTTGATTCTCATTAAAATCATCCAATTCAAAACAAAATCCTTTTTTGGCCTTCCTCGAAACAGCTCTCAAATGTCTCTTTCCTCTTTCTTTTGTCATGATTACAATACAGGCCCTCATAACTTTACAGAAATTACTAAGATGTCTCCCTAACAAACATCTGCATTTCTTTAAATGGGCTTTATTTCTAAATATAGTGTTTACATTGTCCCAATAAAAGACAATATTACTGAATATTTGAGCCCTAATTCTTTTCATTTCTTTTGTTTTCATCGATTTAGATTATACCTATCACTTTTATCAATGAGATAAATCTGAATGATATATGTTATATAAGAACTCTCTTTATATGATATATAATCCTATTGTCAACAATGGTTGAAGGATTTTTGAACATTAATCCTGGGAAATTCCGTTGGTCATTCCAGTTGACCAGTCTCTGAAATTTATTTTTTACTACCCTCTAGTTCACACACACAAAATTGCCCAGAGCTCTAAGCATTTTCCCACTGTTGATCTCTTTCAAAATACAGATCATGTTGGGGCTTTCTGTTTTAGTTTGGAGGTGTGAGTAGGTAGTTAATTTGTTTTAACAAAGAGGTCTCTTTCCTAATGCATTACAGATTTGTCTCTTTTTTTACTAAATGAGAATATAATGTCGAATTGCCTTTGCTTTTTCTTCAAAGTTCTTAGCAATGACAGGGATCTTAAAAATGGTTCTAAGATCTCTGATTTACCACTAATTTGAGAATATTCATTCCTCACCCTCTCAAATTATAGTTTTTATACAGTAAAATATTAAGGGACCTTTTTGTGCAGTGTTTTCTCTACCAGTGACTTCCTTAAAATCTGGATATATTATTTTATTACACTATTCTTTGTAAACTTTTCTTCTCTTTTTCTTTTCCCCATTGCTAACATTCTTCTATTTCTCACTGACTTCCTATGGGTTTTCATTGAATTTAGATCATGACATCCTGTTAAACATTATGTGAAACCCTTTATAGTACCTGCTCTAGATTCTTTATTTAAACTTATGTTAGAAATTACAAACAAAATCAAAGTATCTTTTAATTTCTCAAGTAAAAATTTTTAGACCTCCTTCTCTAATTCTATCTTCAGGTATCATAGAAATCACTTCTAGTAGATTTGGACTTTGGGAAGAACCTCTTTGTTGTAGCGCATTATGATTTCCTCTACCGGTGTTTCTTTATTCTTTAGAGAATCTGCTTTTTCTGTTAGTGAATGATTGTATAACCTCCAACATTTTTTCTTATAATAAATCTTAGTATTATTCCTTTTCTCTCCAATCTATGAACAAAGTCCAGTACTACATGTGTGTAAAACTCAGTACCAATGCCTATAAATGTGTGCTTACAGATTTGATTGAGTGGAATAAGTGGAATATTTCCTATGTCCTCGTAAATTGGAGTGATTTCTCCACTCCTGCCACAGGCTAAAGTAGCAGCAAGATATTTAGAACTTCCCAGCTCCAATCTTGATGAAGGAAAAGAGGTTGGCAGTACATACATACATACATAGCAATACATTATTTCGTGTACATTAAAGTCTGTGCTCCCACATACACAGAGACAGGAGCTCTCCTTATCAAATCAACAAAATAATCTTCTTCCCTATCATTTACCACTGCCTTTTCCTTCCTTTCTCCTAGCTTATCTCCTTCTCTGGACACTTGTTTCAATGAGATTTTCCCTAGTTCAAATATAACCAGTAGAATAGAAATATAACCTGTGTAGTTTGCCCTTGACCCACGTAAATAGATCAAATAAATATAGTAATTTGCAACGCTCACATGTCCCGTTGTAGTATGAGATGGATGCGTAAGTAACTATAAACTCATGGAGTATCAGAGTGGAAGGGGTCTTACAGCTCTTCTAGCACAAACTCTCTCATTTTATAGATGTATAAACTATATGGAAACAGATAAAACCTATAACTCAGCATTCCTTACTTTCAGGGGAGCCATGGAAAGCCCTGTTCTAATCTCTCAAGTCTAAGTCTAACATTCAGTCCTCTGTTGGCTCTGTCTGGTTTTTTACTGGTCAAAACCATGCAAATCTTCATTTTGACTTGAAGTCTAATGAGAGTTCCCATCAATTGGTTTAAAAGGCTCCTGCTGGGAATGCAATGAGAAGCCAGAGACCCTGCTGCTGTTTGCCTCTTCTGTTTATTCTTCTGTGAGACTCCCCATAATCAAGAGTTAATGGTTTAGGAGGGTCGAATGGAACTGACAGAGCCAAGAACAAATTAAAGGAATTAAAAAAAGAAAAAGAAAAAGAAACAGGGAGAACAATGTTTGCATGGAGACTTAGTAATTACGGGCTTAAAAATAAAATGATCTTTATAAGTTTCACAAATGTTTCAAAATTTTCACATGCAGACCTAAAGATAACTACCACTTATTGACCACATATTTATGTGTCAGGTTCTACTCTGAGCTCTTTACGCTTAGATCCTTAATCTTCACAACAAAGGTAGGTAGAGATTACTACTGCTCACATTTTATGACAATAGAAACTGGAGGTGAGGTTGCAGTGTCTTTTTGTTGAGACTTCCAGCTTGAATGATCAAAAGTGAGATTTGAACCCAGATCTCTTTGGTCTACACTCGATGCTTTTAACTTCCAACCTTCATTTGGGGAAAGAACACATGACATCAACATATCCAATAAATAATAAACAAATTATGTTATAAGCCCAATAATTATTCAACATAAGATTGTTAAAAAATGGTACAGATTTCTAGTTTCTGTCATTATATATATATATATATATATGTATATATATATATATATGGGGCCATCTTTATGAAAACTTTTTTACTCTAGCTTACTAAATAGTATTACAAAAGTCCTCTCACCCCTCCTTGAATTTTCTGGGGACTCAAAGTCCATTATAAGCAGAATAATTATAAAAGCAGGGAGTCACTTCCGTTCTTGAAACATTCTCAAAAATAAGTGATAGCTGAAAAGGCTTTGAAGTTTACAAAGTGGAGATATGTAGCATTTTATTTTCACACCAGAATCCCCATTTTTGGAGTAAACAAAATTCCTGACCTAGTAAAATGACTTGGTGACTCCCTTAAAAGCTTGGTTACTCAAGAACCAAACTAGCATCAGGTCTTAAGAATCCAAAGTGAGTGACCTATCTATTAAATAATGATTTTTTTTCCTGAGAGGACTTGTATCACTGTTTGTAGCTTTTTTCTGGTACAGGAGTTGGATACTGGCAACCAGGTTACTACAACACCGAGACACCAGGGACCAGGGAAATGCTGTTTGTTTAAGGAGAGTCTGGCGTCGAAGAACATTTCAGTGATCTTTATGAAATTATTTTACACTTGAGCAATTGTCAGCTGGCGTAAGAAACCTTTGTGAACAATCAGAAGAGGCATTTTTCCTTCTTTGTTCAAATGTACTAAAGAAGAAAATCAGAGCTAGGAAAGAAACAAAGAGGAGGGAGAGGCAACTAGAAATGATACTTCGCTTTGGAATGTTAATGAATGTTTTATCTAAATCATTTAGATGGTTATTTTTTAGTATTATTACCACAAGATTCCTAGCTCTGCTCTGCATTATTCGAAACATCTCATCAAGAAGCCTATTCTTTACTGTACTAGACCTGGAGAGCTCAATTGTGAGTTTCTTTACCCTTCATACAATAGAATTGGGAGATTATCATCAACTTTCTATTCATATTTTGTGGAGGTTACTTAATTTATGTATATCTGTATTTATTTATTTATTTATTTTTACAAATCCATCTTTGTCTGCCGGAGCTCCCTGTTCAGGCCAGCCTGTTAACGATGATTGCTCCTGCAAAGGCTTGAGAGAGAGAGGTTCTATTTCATTCTCAATAAAGATTGATGGCATTTTGAGAGGTTCAGAATATCCTTTGATTACTCCGGGAAGCGGAATGGAGAAGATGGTTGTGGATGGTGGGGGGCGGGTCTGCTCATCAGCTTCCCTTTGTGCACTTCCTGCCATTGAACATACCCTCATCACAAGCATCTTGTGTTTCAGCCCCTTCCCTCGCTCACCTGCCCAGATGAAGAATTCCCCTTTCCCGTTGAGATTCTGACAGACCCCAGTGTTCTAAAGCAAGGCCGGTTGGTGCTCTGTAGTTTTCACTCAGACGCTGTCAATGAAAGGCTGCGGACTAGCCTCTCGTTACCCCTGAGCAAAAGCTGAATCGAGAGATGGGTAGACACCGTGGGAAAAATTCCAGGGGTGATGGCGGCCCTTCTTACTGCAAAACGTTTTCTCCACTGGGATGACAAAACTATTGCAAGTCAGAGAGGGAAAGAGATGGGAAGTTTAATTCACAACTAATTCCACCAATAATCATACATTGTGGTTAGTAACATCCGTGCTTGCTTTCTGTCCCTGGAAGAAAGTAATAATGTTTGAAAGTCTCAGTGTATTGGATTATGTAAAACATACATAATTCAGATTCATTTGGAATCTGGTATATTCTCTTTTTAGTTAAAGCCAGTAGTAACTACGGTGGCTGTGGTTGGGCTGGATTGGATATTCTGGGTTGAAATGAACAGATTCATTCTTTTATTCCTAGTAATCCCATATATTTATAAGACTGTGAGATGATTTAAAAAAAATGATAAGAGATGTTGCCCATTATTATGTGCCAGGTATCCTGTTGTTTAATATTTATTAGTTCATTAAATCTCATGAAGACTCTGGGAGGTATTTACTATTATTACTGCCTATTTTGTACATGAGGAAACTGAGGCATGGCTATTAAATGACAAAACCAGGCAGCCTGAGGGAGGTAGGTGGGAGTCTGGGATAACTGGGTGGTGAGCACCAAGGTGGACACTTGATACAATGAGCACTGGGTGTGACATGCAACTGATAAATCAGTAAATTCTGTCTCTGAAACTAATAATACATTATGTGTAAATTAAACTGAATTTAACTAAGGAATTTAAAAATAAATATATATTTTTTTAAATTAAAACCCAGGCTTAAAAAATTATAAAAAAAAAAAAAAATTAAAACCCAGGCAGCCTGGCTGTAGCACCTGGAGAGTCTGAGCTCTTTACCACCATGATGCATCTCCTCTCACTCTGCTTCTGACTTTTTTTTTTTTTTTCTGTTTTATTATTGCTCTAAGTTCCGTACTCAGTGCTTTAAAGATGAGATGAGTACATGAGTAAAGAATTTTGACTTTTTAAATTTTTTTGATCCTCAAATTCCTTATAAAGGTTAATGTTGATCTTTAAGGGGTTATCTGAATAGTCTTCACGTAGTGCTTCCACAAATTCAGACAGACATTTTCATTCATCTCTGCCAAATATGAGATTATTTCCAGCCAGTAGCAAAGACCAGCTGCTCATTCAATCATTTATTCTTTGATGGAACATGAGTGACTTATCTACTATGTATCCTAACCCTCCTGATTACCTCCTATGGACACATCCAGCCCTGTCCTCAAAAAACTTACAGATAAGTAACTAGCCAATAAAATGTAATGAGAAAAAAATGTTACAGTAGAGAGAGAGAGTGCATAAGGAGCCATTTGAGCAAACTGGTGTTTTTAAATGGGGAAAGTAACAAGGTCAGATTGACTCCTAGTGGGAAATTCTGGCAGCTTTTGAAATGTGAACTAAAACAGATGGATTATCTGCTGAGGCAAAGGAGATAGCATGTAAAGTTTCATGTGGGTGACTTTTTTGTTGTTGTTGTTTTTGTTTCTGTTTTTATTTTGTGTAGTTAGTTTGTGTAAGTGATGGTTTTGGAATAGAATCAACAGGATTTGGGTATCGGTTGGATATTACAGAATGAGATAGAGAAATCAAGGTGACACCATGTTTTCTAATTGGAAAACTGAGAAGATGTTAACATCATTATTAGTGATTTAGAACACAGGATGTAGAATAAAGACATACAATTAATATCTTGGAATATAAATAGATAATGCTCTAAATCAAATGAAATTACGTCTTCATTTGGAAGCCACCATTATTCATGATTCATGACATATCGTTATTCTTTTTTTATATTTTAAGATTTATTTGAGAGAGAGAGAGAGAACTCATGAGCTGACAGAGGGGCAGAGGAAGAGGCAAAGAGAATCCTCAAGCAAATTCCCCACTAAGTATGGAGCCTATTGTAGGGCTCAATCCCAGGACCCTGAGATCATGACCTGAGCTGAAACCAGTAGTTGGCCATCTAACCAACTGAAGCACCCAGGCACCCCAATATTGTTATTCTTTTAGAGAGGAGTTTCAGTAGTGTGGAGAGCAGAATACAATTATCTGAAGAGTAAAGGCAGGAAGTGGGAATGTCTTTGAAAAAGTCTTCCATATGAAGGGAAGAAAGGAGACAGAATGTGAGCTTAGAGAGAAAGTGGTCTTTTCAGTAGGAGCAAGTCCTTTCAGACTTCACTTTAGTCCCTTCTTTCTTTTTCCTAACAACAAAAATAATTCTTGCCAGGACTTTGTGAATTTGGTGGATTTGACTGAAGACAGAACCAGTGGGTAAGACTGAAGAAGGATCACATCTAGAGAAAAATCTTCTAACTTACCCTTTTCTCTCCTCTTTGCCTTTCTCAGCTCTGTTTTCTCTCAGGTTAACCTGGGCCTCTAAAATTTTCTTTTTGTGTTGTATAGTATAATCTCTCTCTTATCTGAAAGGTTTGAATGCAGCTTTTGGTTGATTTACCTCCTACTTCAAACATTTCACGAAGTTTTTTTGGTAATTTTTCACAAAGTTAGTTAGTTGTCTCCCAAAAGATATTCAGACCAGTCATAATAACAAATAGCAAATTTTCCACTTCATTTAATTTTGAGAGTAAACTGACTCACATAGAGCCATTTAGATTTTACTCTCCCTATTATATAGAGAGAGTTATATTATAACTCGGTTATATTATAACCGAGATGTGTTAGGGAGTTTAAAAAGATTGGCTAAGTCCTGAAGGAAATGTAGTGGTAAGTCATGTGAACAAAGACTAAGGAGGGACCAGTAAATCTGAGGACTCTCAGAGGTAGAAAACATGGCTTTTTAGAAGCACCATTCTACGTGGTTGAATGTTTGTTCAGTCTTACCAAGAGATGAGCAATGGAGAGAAAAACATGTTTGAAAAATCAAGAATTCAGAATTGGTGCGTAGCTACACCAAAATAATATGGAAACTGAAGGCACTAAAGGTTATACTGAGGGTAAATGAAGTAATTAACCATTGGTACAAGTTCTTTAAAACAAGCAAACAAAAAAGATCTATCAGGGCACCTGAGTGGCTCAGTCGGTTAAGTCGCTGCCTTCAGCTCAGGTCATGATCCCAGAATCCCGGAATCTAGCCCTGCATCGGGCTCCCTGCTCAGCAGAGAGTCTGCTTCTCCCTCTGCCCCTCATTCTTCTGTTGTGCTCTCTTTCACTCTCTCTCTCTCTCAAATAAATAAATAAAATCCTAAAAAGTTAAAATAAAAAATAAATAAAAATAAATTTATCATCTATTATCTACTGGATTGTGGATAATTGTATACTTAATGTGAACCAAATGTTATATAGTTTCTTCCTTTACATACATACATTCGTATTTAAAAAAAAAGAACACTAAGAAGAGAAGGGGCATTCTTTCCCCCATTTTAGGCCAAGGAAACTCAGAGAGGTTGAGTAGCTTGTGACAGAGCTAGTAAGTACACAGGATTCAAACCATTATCTACTTTACTGCAAAGCTCAGGCTGGTAAAATAAGATGTCGGGTAATTAACTGAAAAGCACACAAAAAAGCAGAAGATCTGACTGAATCGAGAAAGGGAATCACCAAAGTGAATGAATAGAAGGCTATGGTCAGAAAAATTTTACAAATTCTGTGTTGGGAGTTTTTCCAGTTGTTATGAAATATCCAGGTGGTAAACTGAGGTAGAAGCATAGGCAAAGAGGAAGCTCAGAAAATTAGATAAACAGTGGCCTTCAGGTGGAAAGGGATTAAGTTATGAGTCACATATCACAGAGTAATTGGAATATACCCATGAACATCTGGGTGTTAGAAAGTGCCTGCAAAGACTATAGATAATTACGAGGATAAGGACCTGTGGAATAATCATCTGGTATGAACCTCAAAAAGAGAAGGAGTTTGAAGGAATTTTGACCTATGACCTAGAAGCTTACAGCATAGTAACCTGGGCTCTGATGCCTGACTTGAATCATGAAAGGAAAATACTTTACTAGGAAAGGATATTCCAAGGAAGCCTTCTGGCTGTGCAGGATGACTGCTCATGAATGCCAGATTACTTTTCTTTTTCTTTTTCTTTTTCTTTTTTTTTAAAGATTTTATTTATTTATTTAGTTAGTTAGTTAAGGGAAAGAAAGAGCACAAGTGTGCATGTGTACACGTGAGAATGGGGTGGAGAATAGGCAGTAAGGAAGAGGGAGAGACGTCCAAGCAGACTCCATGCTGTGCATGGAGCTCGATTCGCGGATTGATCTGATTGGTCACTGTGAGTCGTGACGTGAGCTGAAATCACAAGTTGGATGCTTTACAGACTGAGCCACCCAGGCACCACATGAATGCCAGGTTTCTGATAAAATATAAACTTTGGAAACATTCTCAGGAAAGTGAGGGTAAAACTTGGGTGGATCAAGGTTATGTGGAGCCAGACACATCATTGAAAGTAGGGGTAAAGGGGCGCCTGGGTGGCTCAGTGGGTTAAGCCACTGCCTTCGGTTCAGGTCATGATCTCAGGGTCCTGGGATCGAGTCCCGCATTGGATTCTCTGTTCAGCAGGGAGCCTGCTTCTCTCTCTCTCTCTCTCTGCCTGCCTCTCTGTCTACTTGTGATCTCTCTCTGTCAAATTAATAAAAAAAAAAAAAAAAAAAAAAAAGGAAAGAAAGTAGGGGTAAAGCCTCTTTTAGAAAAAGAATACAAAAATAAAAATCTTACTTTTGCAAGATTTACCAAATTCCAAAACCATGAGAACCTATGATGGGTTCTTTCCCAGCCTTTCCCAGGCTATACAATTGAAGATCCTGAAGCTCTCAGCTTTATCGGTTTAATGTAAATTCATTCTGGGCAGGGAAGGTGAGGAAACATGCAAGAGTAATGGCTGCCAGGAATGAATGTATTGTTGGCTTAAACAGCGTATTAGTGAAATCTTCCTTTGGGGCTTCTGGTATTTAGAAACTCAAGATGGATGTTGCTGGCTCCAAAAATGTAATATAAAAACAAAGAACCCTTTATTTATTGTGCTTCTTTCCTCCTTTCTGGAGGAGGATGGTCCAGCATTTTTTAAAATTTTATTTGTGGGCTGATAAACATTTTATGAATGTTCATCTGACCATATGCTTAGGATGTGCTTGTTACTTGTTTTTGCTTTTCTCTTGACCAGAATTTATAAGCAGGAGAATATGAAGGTATTTCAAAGCAAATAATTCACAACCTGGGCTTGTGTCAAGCTCTCTTGGAAATATCTTCTCCTCCTGCATAATTGACATCCAATATGCTTTTGTATGGTAACAGGCTGGATGAAAATCCTGGAAGTTCTCTCAGATTCCTAATATTACTTTGAATTTCTCTTGCCTGAGCTTTTGGTTACCTACCTCTCAATAATGATTTGAGAGATCAGTCCTAGGAGTGATCGGAATGTCCTCTTCTCACTTACTGTTTCTGGCAAAATCTAAGGTTTTACTAGCTATCTTTTTAATACTCAGATGAGTAAATTTGGAACAAATACGAGAGGAGGTGAGATATTAACACAACTGGTTGCTCATATATTTCAGGAGCTTGTCACCCTAAAAGATGATGCAGATGAATTAAAACAGCTTCTAAAACTCTTAGATGTGTTTGTAAGTAATAAAAATAGTAAAGATTCTTGAGAGAGCCTGGGGTGACTTACCACGTAAGATTTATAGCAAGAAAGGCAGTCTTCCTCTCCTTTGTGATTGTATTTGTAAGATGGAACATTAATATTTTCTTTTGTCAAAACATAGCTGCACATTGCCTGAATATCTTCCTTTCGAAATGATGAATAATAATTACTCTGGCATAATAATACTCTGTAATAAAGGACAAAGGGGCCTGGGAAAAATACTAGGGACTTTTCTTATCTGTCTAGTACTTTTTTGGTTTGTTTGGTAGTCCTTGGGAGAAAGCCCAGGGTATGTAATATGTGCGAGAGTCCAATCTATTTTATTTTTCCCAACTCCCAAGTCATTTATCAAATTATTTCAGGGTCGTAAATCTAAGCACTTTTCTGTAACTCAGCTACTTTCTTTCCGAGACGTATCTTTCTTGAAGAAGTTTAGTGTGCTTTTAAAATCTATAAAATGCTTAATGTGTTAAAGAGGTGACACACAGGAATTCCTTCTCCGCCGGAGTCTGAGAGTTCAAACATTTCTTGCATTACCACGTGCTGCCCTTAATGTGGCAGTTTTCCCTGAAAAGATTCACAATCACAGGGAAGAAAAAAAAATCAATCTAAGCACGCGTTCAGCACTGAGGACTTCTCCTTGGCCTGTTGACAATGCCCCAGCATGAATTCTGAGACATATCTTATTAGGAGTCTGTCTGGATGCGTTCAAGTGTTCACTAGCAGTGATTCAGGAAAATCAAGGCCAACACATACTCGGCAGAGATGTGAATTTCTAATGTTTGTGTTTCATTGACTTTCTCACCCCCATCATCTAAAGAAAACAAAAGTAATGAAGATTTTATTTTAGTTTATCATAATCTCTACTATTAGGTCACTCAGTTAATTTATTTTAGTTGCATTAAAGAATTTATCTTTGGACGTAGAATATGCACCTTTCTGTGACTAAGGGGTGGAAGAGAGTTCTGTGGGGTCTTGTTTTGATTTACTGTGGTACCAAGAAAAACACCATGATTTTTAATTGTCAAAGGACTATTTTACAATGGCTTTGAATGGTGTAATAACCAATATGCATTCAAGGGAAACCTGTTGATTATCACCCTCTATTTTACTTACATCAATAACTTCAATCATTTTTGGGGGTGCCTGAGTGGCTCAGTGGGTTAAGCGTCTGCCTTCGGCTCAGGTCATGGTCTCAGGGTCCTGGGATCGAGCCCCGCATCAGCTTCCCCCTCTGCCTCTGCCTGCCTCTCTGCCTACTTGTGATCTCTCTCTCTGTCAAACAAATAAATAAAATCTTAAAAAAAAAAAAAATAACACCAATCATTTTTGACAGTGGTTTCCAATGAAATATGTGTTCCCAAATTTGCAAAATAGCCTCTTGGCACATAGAGCAATATTTAGCTGTATGAGGGCTCTTATGCTGCTAAGAAACATGTGCTTATTTGATTTGCAGCAGTTAGTGTGGTCTTGCGTGAGTGATACTTGGACAAGTCAGGATTCAGCTGTATTTTCTTTAACTAGAAAAAAATACCATGCCACATACGTGTATTTTACATTACTTTATTCAAAGACATTTAACATGAAAACAAACTTGTAAAATTCGTAAAGCAGGCAGGAACAAAATGTTCCCATTTTACAGAGGAGGACACTAAGCGCTGAAGAAAACTTACCCGCGGGGGCAGCACGCTAGACCGCGGTGTTTCCTCTTCCGGGGCTCCCCTCCTTCCGCTACTTCCCTTCTTGAGAAACCCACTCTGTAACTTTTAGAATTTCATTTATTTATTACTTAGATTTTCGATTTTCGATACTATTCAGCCATAATTACTCTAAAACTGCTTTTTGAAAAACTTAAAGTGATCCTTCCCCGCCAGGGTCTGTTTTGCACCACAGTGTAGAAATCCAGGTGGGTGGTGTGTACCACTTAAACAGATACTAATCGGGATTTGTGTTTGACCTGATGGGCCAAAACTGCGTTTTCCATCTGCCCCATGGCACTTTATCCTTATGTCTGTGTTTCGTAGTGTTCTTAGTTAACAATTTATATCTTCAGGGTGAAAGCCAAAGCCTGAGTTTGCTAGACCGCCAAAGCATTAGGAAATACAAAGATGTCTCAAGAGGTCGTTATCATACTAGTGATAGAATCTTGAAGTTTTATAACTACATGGGAAATATGTGCTGCATTTGGAATTACTCACTTTAAGAAGATTTTTTTCTTTTTCTCTTTCTTTTTCTATTTTTTTTTTTTTTGCCCCAAGAATTAAGATTTCAAGCAATGCCTCCAGAAAGAGTAATCACTGGTAAGAAGAGTAAGTGTACTAGATGAGAGATAATATTCAGATTACTGTATGAGGGTTCAATTTCAATTTAAGACTCATCCTCAGTATCTATAGGCTATGGTGTGTATAATATATAATTCCAGGGATGATAAAATCATATCCAGTAAAGCATAACTTGCCGGCTGGCTAGGGGGAGTCCCCAAGATTCTCATTAATAAAGCCACTCCTTGGGTTTCATATACTTTCCTAACTATCCATCCACCCTTTGGTCCAATATACTTTTGCTGAAAATTTCACCATGTCCATGTCTCTAGTTTGTGTTAGGCATTGAGGCTATCGTGACAATTAGCATAAGTCCTCTTGTGAATCCGCTCACGGTATATGGAAGAAAGTATACTAACGGAGTAAATAAACAACTACAATACAGCGATAAATCATTCACACAGGGAACATAATAAGTTAATAATTTCCTTGAATCAATAAACATAATACAGGGTGTGAGTTCAGTAACTCAGAATGGTACACCTTCTTTGCAAGGAGGCTATAAGATATAGTCGCTTTTCCAATAGAACCAGGGCTGGAATCAGTGGGCTCTGTAGCCTGTTCGTGGAAAGTAAATAAAACTAGGCTGGAAACTAAGAAGTCAAGCTTGGTGAGGAACACTGAGATCAGGTCTCACCTTCTTAACAGTTTTACTATGTTGCCCCTGACTTAGATATTCCAAGAACATCAAGTAGATTTTTTTTCTCCCCATTATAAACCATAATGTTTTATGTCTATTGACTTTGGCTTGTTAGTAACTAGCTGTGTGACCTTGTGAAAATAGGGTATTTGGTGATAAGGTGATCTCTGGGATCCATGTTAGATTTAAGTTAGATTCTCTTATTTCAAGTCTATTTTATATTTTGCCTCCTTCATATACATATATTTTTAAATTGAAGTGTCAGCCATTTTCAAATTTAAAAGGAAATGATTATGACCAGGGGCCTGGCTAATTTAGGTTGACTTTGGCAACAAAGAGTGTAAATGGGAAACTAAGAAGTATTGGCCTTTTTTTTTTTTTTTTTTTTTAAATTCCAAAGTGGTTCACAAATAGGTACAGGGATTCTTTGTATAGTTCCTTCTTCCTTTTTATATGCAGCAAAGTCAAATATGGGGTCTTTTTGAAAATGGTGCAACTACTTAGACTATAGCCAACAAGTAACTCTTGGGAAGAACTTTTTTCTCTTGGGGTGCTACCTTCAATCTGATATTCATTTTGGCTCAGATCAGTTGTAAATACCATCCTGTTTCTGTGAAATGTAACTGGTGTTTGCTCTGGGCTGGTGGGACAGCCACGTGCTGTTTGCTCTGTCAGTAGCTGTACCCAAGTATCCACAGTACATTATTCAGATCAGCTCTCATGAACCAGCTGTCCTAATTCCAGGTGGACCATGAGAAATCTCTCTCCTTACAGCAACAGCTGTGCCACCTGGTAGCTTAAAGAGTAGTGGTTGGATGAATCAGCCATTGTTACAAATTCACTTTTTATCTGGTAAACACTTTGCATAAACTAGCATAACTGAACATATTTCCAACCTGGTCCAGGACTGAAATGAAGTGAACACTGAAAGCCTTATCTGTATTATGTTAAATTGTTTGCTTATTGTCAATACCTATCATTAAGACACTGAATAAAATCGACATGCCAAAATTAGATTTATAAAATTTACAATTCTATTTCTCATCATACTGCTTTCAAACTCTCATGACTTAACTAGGTCCTTCCTATTTACATTCTCACACAGAGATTACTCTAAATACTGTTATTGCTATTTTAAATATATAATAAAATTTCCCCATGCTTGGATTTTTGCTAAGGAAGAAGTTGAACTATTCAATATTTTACGTTTGCCTTATTATTAACAAGTAAATAAAAATAACTCCAAACAACCACTAAAGAGATAATTACTAAATAGAACTCTTATACCTAGTGTCTTAGGGAACAAGATTTATTTAGTTGATAAACAATATCCACAGGTGAAAAACAGTAAAAAAAAAAAAACAAAAACAAGCCACAAATGATCTGACAGTCTGTTAAAAAGAAAAAAAAAAGTTGTCAATTTGAGTGGGTTCAATAAGCCTGTTATTTTGTTTTAAGCTATTAATTTTCTTAGTATGTGTATGAATGCATAGATACATGTACACACAAAAACCTAAAATTGTGATTTTAAGTCTTCATTAATAACACAAAAGGAAGCATATTATACCTAGGGCAGGGTATAGCATTTCAAATTCTTGAGTAATGTCATTAGGCAGAATATTCATCTTATGTACAAATATCTTGATGGTTAAAAGTGATTTTTCCCATTGTCTGTTCCATAGTCTGACTTCTGATTTCAAAGATAAGTAAATTGAGGGTCCAATAGATTAAGAGATTTGTTAAAGATCCCATGGATTAATGGCAAAATATTTAAGAAAACAACCCTATAGGCAGAAGGACTATAGGTGACTGCTGGTTACAGATCTGTGGAGTTGCTGTCTTCAGAATTTCCTGGCCTCAATGCATTGCTCATGTACTAAGACGTCTTCATTAAATATTCTTCATGATGTTGGGTTAAAAAACTTTCAAACAGAGAGGCAATTTTAGGCATCACTTAAAGATTTAGATTTCCCAAGAATTTGGACATCATAAAGACTTACTGATTTCATTTTTACTCTTAAACAAAGATGCTGCAATTGAAACAAATGTTCTTAAAGACAGGTTAAAAAATTTAAGAAAAACTAAAATGCTTTTTCTTACTGAAATGAACTAGTAAAAGGTCTTTAAGAAACCTAGAAGTTTTCCTCTTTAAATTTCTAACAGCATGTGTTAACTAAAAGCTGGGTAATAACTACAAAAAAGTTTCAAATACCACAACACATTTCTGAAGAGAAATATAAACATATACAAGAAAATTGCCAGAAACCAACTAACCACAAAAGATATTTAGAATATGTACCAGGATGAAGGACTATAAATTAATTTTTCACAAGAAAAAAATTGTGAGAATTCATTTAAGAGAAGAGTTAAAGCACTATGTCACGGCAGAGAGAGGGTACAGATAAGATATACTAAAGATATACTAAAGTCAAAATCTACATGTGGCATGCATGATAAAGGGTAACAGAGTCAGATAGCCACTAAGGGCTGTGTGTACACGGAGGAACTTCCCTGGTCCTCCTTTTCCTCATCTGTAAAATGCAAGTCATGATTTTTAGTGATGATATGTACCTTGAAAGGTTATAAGAATAAATAAAACCTAAGATAGTCTTTGACATATGGTAGGTACAGGACACATCTGAGTCTTGCTTCCCGTTTCTCAATTTGCCTAAGAGCCGTCATATAGACGGTTATATATACTAGCCATCATATAGATGGCTAATAGACATATAATGTCTATTCTGTGAAGCAGAATTATAATACATTTCTGTGAAACAGAATAGACATTATAATTAATTGGACTTCAAGAACTGAGTTAGGAAAGTAGAGTTATTAGTGTTTATAAAAAGCATCCTCTACAATTTGTAAATTTTGGATTGACTCCCATTCATATTGACTGATACCATTCATAGCTTCCCTTCATTAGACATTCTGTTTTAGTAATAGAGTAGAGGAGACATATGAGAGAGGTAAGATGTCCTAGGGTTAATGAAAAAGGAACAAAGGATGAGAGCCCAAGTTAGTATTCCTTCAACTGAATCACAGGCCTATTATTAACTATTTGTTGATGTATTTAAAATACTATTATATAATTCTGTGTATTTTTATTTATTGTTATATCCTTATTTATTTATTTTGTGTATGATCGAGTAAAAACTTAAAGTTTCTTTATTTTTCTATTTTTTAATTGTTTTTCAGTGTGATTCTTTTTTGCTGCTGCTTCTTCTCTAAAGAGTCTGAATCATCCTATATTTAATTTTGCTTTATGTTTGATTTTTAAATTTGGAATGTAGTTTTATATTTCTCCTTGTGTTCCCGATTGCTTTTTTCTTGATTATCAAAGAAACATATGCCTTTTTTTTATAATATCTATAACAATATCCATATTTTTGTTGAGGTATAATTGACATACAATACATATTATTTTTAGGTATACAGTATAAAGATTCAACATTTGTATACATTGCAAAATGATCACCACAATAAGTGTAGTTACTCTCTGCACTTACAAAGTTAAGACAGTGTGATCGACTCTATTCTCCATGCTGTACATTATATCCCCGTGACTTTATTTTATAACTGGAAGTTTGTACTTCTTGACCCAAAAAGCAGCATTCCACATAATCAAACTACGTAGATGGATGAGTACATTAATAAAAATAACCACATACATAAATAAACAAAAGGTGTTTTGTGGAATTTGTATATACATATGTGTATGTGTGTGTGTGTGCGTATGAATATATTAGCCAGCTGCCTACCTAGATTCAGTAGGGTTTCTCCCATTCTTGCTGATTTTTTCATACATGGACACACTTTGCTTTCTTTTGCCTGCTTTATGAAAAATGAAGTTTCTAAATCTAGGTGCCTCAAGCATTGATATGTTGAACTTGATTGTGAAAAAATACATAAGTTATAACCAGGCACCAGGACTTGGACGTAATGCCAAAAACATTTTATCTGTCTGCTACCTGACCTGTAACAATGTGAAAAGGCCCATCGCAATGTTAAGAATACATGCCAGGGAAGATAAAATGTTGAGAACCCTTAATAGTGACATGTGTTTAGGTAATAAATGAGTGCTGATGGATTAGTAACATCTTACAGAGATACGTTCTGTTTTAGTTAAAAGGATTTAGAGTGTTTCTTGACCCTAGAAACTTTAATCCTATAGTTAATATTGATAGGAACAATTATCTAAAGATAAAAAATAAAACCCTCTCTGGTTAAATAAAACCCTCTCTGGTTAAGTGCATGTTTAATTTAGATAGAGGTTAGGCATTAAGTATGTATTTTTGTTTCCTAAGAACATGGATTTGTATGATATTTAAAAAAAATATTAAAAGACAAAACCCATCTGGTTAACAATTTAAAATTCCCCATGAGCAATATTAAACAATATAATGCTCTAATTAAAACAATAAATATGAGAAATACAGCGCCTGTTATAAGACAGTTTCATATTTTTATCATTCAAACTGAAATGCAAATTTCAGAACATGATGTATGCAAAGTGCATTTAACACCACATTTGATACTTTGGCTGATATTTGCCTTCTCTATAACCTCTGGCGTCTGAGTCCAAGTTAATCATACAATGTCCGGGTGATAGGGCCACAAAATTAAACTTGACTCTCTCCATCACCCTTACAAATCCCCCCCACACCAGAAACAAACTTCCTACACCTGCCAGTTGATAGCCCACCTCTTTCTAGCTCTGTGGTGCTGACAGTAAATCCCCTTACCAGCTAATTGAACAGATGCACTCTGTACTTCCTGAAGATCCACAAAGCTGGGCTTTGATGGACAGCAGAAAATGGCACGATGAAAAAAACAAAAGCCTTTTAACTGAGAGCACTGCTTTGTTCTGCTCAGAACTTTAAGGTCACTCCAGCGTGTTCTGACTGTGGGGATCTTAATTTTTACTCAACCAATTTACTTGCAGCTGTCATTCTTTCCCATATTAAAAGTTCAGCTCTTCCAGTGTAGGGAATTGGAAGGGAGTGGGGCGGGGAATGAGAAGAGCTTGTTACAAACTAAAAACAGCAAAAACAAGTAAAATCTGGCTTGGCTCTTAAGTACAAAAAGTTATTTTCAAAGCCTATAAATTATGACATAGTGATTAACATGTAATTTAAATATATTTAAACAACAATTATATCACATTTCCAGCCCGGCTAATTGGCCTCACAGATGTTCCCTTGTAGCTGCATTGCCCTTCCAGGGGGAAAATGAATGAGGTGCTTTTTATCATGGAAAACAGAAAAAAAAAAAGCAAATGAAAAAAAATGGAAACAGAAAAATTAAAAAAAAGCCAGTAGCCCTAAAATCAATGAATGCTAAAGGGATTTTGCTTAGCACCCCCCCCCCCCCCATTTTAATGTAGAAAACTAGAAAGAGCATGAAGACACTCCTGTTACTGTGATGGTATCTGGCAGCGTGTCCAGATCCAGATTTGGCAGGAGGCTGATGGAAAGACTTGTCAAAGCAGGGACAGCGCCTGCATTCTAATACAGCATGGCCTCTTTTCAAGAGGTCGTTATGTTTTTTATTTTTTTTTTAAAGATTTTGTTTATTCATTCATGAGAGTCAGAGAGAGGGAGAGAGAGAGAGAGTGGCAGAGGGAGAAGCCGACTCCCCACTGAGCAGAGAGCCCGATGTAGGACTCGATCCCAGGACCCGGGAGTCATGACCTGAGCTGAAGGCAGATGCCCAAACATCTGAGCCACCCAGGTGCCCCAAGAGGTCCAGTTATTTTTAACACAACCTTTTTACAATCGAAGGCAGTCTAGCCATGAATATATATAATAAAGCATTTCCTGATAAAGTATAATTTACGGGTTTTTCCTTTCATCACTTATCCCTCAAGTTTTATAAAAATCAAACTGGATAGGGACGCCTGGGTGGCTCAGTTGGTTAGGCAGCTGCCTTTGGCTCAGGTCATGATCCCAGTGTCCTGGGATCCAGTCCCACATCGGGCTCCTTGCTTGGCAGGGAGCCTGCTTCTCCCTCTGCCTCTGCCTGCCTCTCTGTCTGCCTATGCTCGCTCGCTCTCTCTCCCTCTATCCCTGACAAATAAATAAATAAAATCTTAAAAAAAAAAAAAATCAAACTGGATAGCCATAGCCGTCCGTGCCATTTCCTGAGCTGTGATTCTAGTCCAACGCTACCCAGTACGGGAACTATTGTAATGTAAGAGGTGAAGGAATGGCAGTAATTACTCATATTTTGGAATAGCTGTCTTCTAATATGCAATCGTAGAATTCAAATAAATTCACCGCAGCTTCGTCTTACTCTTGCCTTTCTTCTGATAATCTCCAGTAATATTTGATCGTTCAGTATAAATTGCAAAAGGCCAGTGGTTCTATCTCTGTCTCTCCTAGTGTCTCATGGTATCTCCAGCATCTACCATAGTTCCTGTGCTTTCACGGTAGAGGTTTAATAAATATTTGTCAAATGCTTGCTCAATAATTGGGTTTTAATGATAGGGTAAAGGCCAAGGTCTATAATATGATAAAGTTCCTCCAGGCACTAGTCGTATTTCCCATACCATCTCTCTATTTTCCATATTACTGGATTATATGGCAAATTTCCCCTCAAATTTTATGAAAAAGTGTATTTAATTTTATATCTTTCTAAAAGATAACAAAATATACCTATACTGAAAATGATGTGGAAAACAGGGAAGCATTTTTTTTTAATTTAAAAAAAATTTTTTAAAGATTTTATTTATTTATTTGAGAGAGAGAGAGAGAGAGAGAGAGCATGAGCAGAGGGAGAGGCAGAGAGAGAGAAGCTGACAGGGAGCCCAGGGCAGGGTTCGACCCCAGGACCTTGAGATCATGACCTGTGAAGACAGATGCGTAACAGACTGAGCCACCCAGGTGCCCTAGGAAGCATTTTTAAATGCCTCTTGATCAGTAGCTTTGGCATTTTGATTGCTTGACTTTAAAAATCTGATTTAGCAGATGTGAATGCTTAAATTTTTATCTATCCTCTATGTTTTTATAGTAGTACACAGCTTACCAAGTTCATTTCTATACACCTTCTTACTTTGTCTTCATTAAGATACAAGGAGTGAGAGGCCAAGGATAAAAATGAGATCTGAGGTGCTTCACGACTGACCACATCACTTGTAACTGGAACTGGGGCTAGAGATCTGACAAATCATAAAACAATGTGTCTCCTGGACAATACTACCTCCTATGCTTAGCATATTAAATATGTCTCTAAATATATCTTCAAGACGTTCTTAGTTATTAGAGAAGGAAAGAGATCAATAGTTTCTATCCCATCATGTAAATGACTGAAGTTTTGAAGAAAGTTAAAATGTAAACTTAATGTAAGATTTCAGACCTTGGTCCTTGATTAGTCCAGGAGACTACATTAATTATAAGAAATTGTGTTATCTGGTTGCTATTAATTTACATTAAACAGTTAATCTCCATGGAACCATATTTTTCTTGGAGTTTGTTTTATGAATATCTAAAGTGAAAAACACTGGCCTGGAATAATACTTAGCCGAGTTTCATACATGTATGCAGAGAATGCAAACTTCCTAAAAGCAACGATTTTTATCTGCATTATTCATTATCTCCGTTGTCCAGGAAAGTGCCTGGCACATAGATAGTAGATTCTCAAGAAATGTATGTAAAATATGTATATTATTAAGAAATGGTGCTGATATTCACATCACCCCTCTACTTACCCTAAGGAATATTATCCTTAATATTTTATCATATTTTTATATCTACTTTTATTTAGCCCATAGGATGGAGTATTAAGTTATAAGAATACAGATGCCCTTTTTAAAAAACTGAAATCTAATTTTAACTGATTCTAAATACATGAAAGTAATGTATGCAAAGCATAGTTCCAGGAAGATAATTAATTTTCCAAGATTTTCTTGTTTCTTAACTTACAAAAAATCAGACTGAGGAGAAAATAGTATGTATTTTTTTTTTAAAGGAAAGGGTAAGAAATTGACCCTTTGCTGCAATAGTGAAAATAAATGTAACTTGGTAATAAAAATTATTCAAGGAAAATTGAAACCCACTTCCATCTCCTTGTGGATAAGTTCCTTTTTATAAGAGAGAATCAGTGCTGTGGTATATGGCCATTTTAGCCATACAACATGTAAGGAAGGAAATGGTTCTTTATTTAAAACTGTAGTTAATTATTTACCATTTTTGTCTTTCTTCTAGGGTTAATCAGAAAAATATTCATTATCAACTTAATTTTTAATCTATTTAAAATTTTACTTTATTTCTATATTATTTTTCTTTTCAGGGATTGAATTAAAATATTTAATATTCTCAAAACATAAAAATTAACTCATTTGTAGCCAGAGTGCATAAAATTTTACCATTTAGCAAACTTCACTGTTGTGCATGTTTTCCCCTTTGGTTCATACAATTCATGTGGCTTTTCTTTTCTTTTTTCTTTTTTTTTCTTTTCATTCATATTACCTCTTATTATATCCATCATTCCATTTTTCTTTCCTATTAGAGTGAAATTGGACACAGCCCTCCTCCTGCCTACACCCCCATGTCAGGAGTAAGTATTTCATGATCAACCTTCATCTTTTAGTATTTTTGGTCTTTGCTTATCATGTTTCTTCTCTCTTGTCTCCCTATAGTTTCCTCATTTTGCTTTTGCCAACAGTGAGTTAAGAATTTGCTATAGATGGTAGAGCTGGCTTTGTGGATATGTTTTATCTCTGTAGATAATCCAAAACTGAGAGGCCAAGCATCAAAAGTAGCTTTCAATTTTTTCTTGAAGGGTTTACCTGGACTCAGAAATTATGCTTCTAGTTGAGGAAGTTATCATTATTTCCATGATTATAGGTTGTGTGCTAAAAAGTCAGAGTCTCTGTAATGATTCCCCTATTTGGGTACTTGGGGACTCAAAGTCATAGCAACCGCAGAAGAGAAGGCAGGAAGAAAATATCACCATCCAAATCTCTGTTCTTAATGTCAACTGTCTACAGTTAATAATGCTTTCATTTGTCATGAAATTTGAATTATATATCAAAAATAGGTGACTGTGGAAAATAACATGAAATAGTTTATATGAGATCATGTGCTAGGTGGTCAGTGACATTTAAATATGTATTTCCAAATTCTTTCCCCAGGTTTACTTTTAAAGAAAAATTGGAATTTTAGGTGGTTGTAACTCAAACTTGTTAGCTATTCAGGGGAAACAATTAAGAAACTCTGGCTTTTGTCTGAAAGACAAGTTTTACTATCCTTTTGGCTATTTCTTTTTTACTGTTGTTTCTAATAACTTCTGTCTAAATGTGTCTCTCTATTGACAGAACCAGTTTGTATACCGAGATGGGGGGTTTGCTGCCGAGCAAGGAGTGCCTGTGCCCTACAGAGCCACAACCAGCACGATCCCAGAAGCACCACTTGCTCAGGGGGCTACAGCCGAGATTTTTGATGACTCCTGTTGTAACGGCACCCTACGCAAGCCAGCGGCACCCCATGTCCAGGAGGATAGCAGCACCCAGAGGTACAGCGCTGACCCCACAGTGTTTGCCCCGGAACGGAGCCCACGAGGAGAGCTGGATGAAGAGGGTTACATGACCCCTATGCGAGATAAACCTAAACAAGGTACAAACAAAATGTGCAGAAATGATTGTCATTCTGCATTTCACTTTCATCAAAATGAGCAATATAATATAGAAGGGAAATTGCCAAACCACTGGACATCGTAACATTTGTGACCCAGAAAAGACCTGGGCTGTTGCTCTTTGTAGCATACTGTCCAAATCCACAACATTTACACCATCTGAATCTCAGGTACCACCTGATTAGGAATATGATTTTTAACAAGATCCCCATGTAACTCTTATGTGAAATCAAGCCTGAGAAGCACTGATCTAAACTTACCTTCATAGGAATATCTCTATTGAATATTTGAGTTAGGTAGCACATCGCAAGATTTTAGAGCCGTGGCTTTATTGAACTTACTGTTGAGTTCATAAAGACTGGTATTTTGATGGTACCAATAAAAGATTTGTAAAGAGTTCTTTACAATCTTGCATCATTTGGGTGATGTTGGTCATTATAGGAGATTATGATTCCTTATATGATATGTTTCAAAAATTAAAGTTCTGACACTACATTTACTTATAGGTATACCATCATGTCTTGAAAATAATTCAGTTTGTGGTTCTACAAAGCTCAGCGATGACTGTACAAATTTACTAGCAGAAATATTAGACATACAAATCAAATGGCTTTTTCAGCTTTGAAAAATCCACTTTCCTTCCATATAACAGCATCACATGAAGGAGAAGATGGATAATTGTTATTAAAAATTAATGATTATGTCTCAGAGTCTTCAAAGTCAAGTAAACTTTAAGACTCCATATGAGGGCCCATTATGCTTCTGAATATATGATTATGTTTAATTTTATAAAATGCAATTAAGGGATCCCTAAGTACACATTATAAATAACTTATTAAAGAATATCTATGTAGAGGCATAGATAGGTATTACAATACTGAAGAATTAGATGCTTTGGAAGAATTGGATTGCAGACCACTACTGACACAAATGTAAGTTTTGAGAAGGTTTGGCAGATCACCCTAAAAGTACAATACTCTCTGGGAAGAGTTTCACCTCAACCATAGAGTTGTTGCTCCAAGTAGATAGATAAGTAGATTGGATTGATCAAAGGTACTATGAACCTTCTAGGAGAAAACACAAAACTTCTGAGTCTAAAGACTCACTCTAGAGCATCCCTTGATTTTGTCCCTGAGTATAAGCTTCTATAGAAGATTATTGTACACCAGCCTACTTCTCAGAGAGCAGAGAATGTTAGTACAGACATTCTTACACTTTCAGTTAAGAGGTTTCAGAAAACTGGTAAGGAAAATCAAATTCTGCTTCCCTTAGAAGCTGTTGTTTTTTGGGGTGTTTTTCCACACATTTTTCTTAAAATGACCATCGCTTTGAAAACCGTTCAAATTCCAACATGCTATGAAGTGAAAAGTACTCCCTACTCCTTTAGGGACAATAATGAAAATAGTACAGTAGAACAAGAAGGCTGCTCAAGGGATTTTCGATCTGAATTCTAGTTCAGTACTAGTTGTATCCTTCATACATCATTTAATCTAGGCTTTCTGTTTATAAAGCTGAAAAAAATATGGCTTCCACTTCCTTCCCTACAGGGTTGTTGTGAGCATGACTTAAGTTCCTGTCATTCCAATATATGATGGTGGGATAGTCATTACTATCTTTTAACTTGCCCATTATGCTAAATACTGAAGTATATCAAGCAGGCCTATATCCAGGGGCAAATCACCCTGACTTGATGAGATTATTTTTCTCTACTTGTCAAGCTAAGTATAGGGGATAGAAAAGAAAGTTTGTTTCAGAATGGTGGCATCTCAACGAACAGTTGTGCTCTTTCCCTGCCCCAACACCAAAATAGAAATAGCTAAAGTATCATATCTGTGTCTACATTAAAAGAGAGGGTAAGACTATCTACTGTATATGGGAATATAGGCCTATATATACTGTATACATAGAGGTGGAATTAAATTTAAGAAGAGCAGCATTGATTAACACCTTTTTAAAAAATTCCAGGTCAATATTCTGTAGTAATTTATTAGATCGAATCATGCATAACAGCCACTACTATGAATGGTTTCAACCTACAAAACAATTACTTCATATGATCAAACTAACAGCTTGTTAGTTTGTGATTATGGTTAGCTAGTGGAAGTGAATGTTCTAATTACACTTTATTCTTAGGCATATGTATTGTCACACAAGTCAATTTAGCAGCATGTTAGATATCAATCAGATTTTATTAGTTGAGTCTTTTCTTTAGATATTTCCTTTCCTATGTGTAAAGCTTTCTGGGGAACATCTGTAATCAAATCCATTTTACCTATATGGACATTATAGCAAAACACACAGACTGAAAAATGTCATTCCTTCACTTCATCCATTCATCTTGGCATGGACTTAAGCTATAGACATTTTGATTTTCCAGTACCCTTTTTAGGAATTCTAATTTCTCCACATTTCAAAGCTCTTTAATCTGGATAGATTGTCCTATTTTTCAACAACAACAAAAAATACTGACTTTTAGAAAATGGAAGCATTTAAACAAGTAGCCTCTTTTGTAGGAGAAACAAATGCAATTAGGAGGAAAGAGGAACAATCTAGAAGACAGGAAGTCTGCTTCCCGACTCTTTAGTCATTAAGAGTTTTGGCCCACCTACTCTTTCTTACTCTTTTGTCATATGACAAAAGTAATCAATGAAGTAATCAACGAAATGGTTTTGTGAAAACTCATGAAAACAAATCCATGGCTTAATTGGTCTGGAAAAAGAAGATAACCATCCTGTACAACCTTGGTCTGATTAACACATTCCAGAAAGTAGATATTGACTAATATTTGTGTATTCCCCCAGAATACCTGAACCCTGTGGAGGAGAACCCTTTTGTTTCTCGGAGGAAAAACGGAGACCTTCAAGCTTTGGATAATCCCGAATATCACAACGCTTCCAATGGTCCACCCAAGGCAGAGGATGAGTATGTGAATGAGCCACTGTACCTCAACACCTTTGCCAACGCATTGGGGAATGCCGAGTACCTGAAGAACAATGTACTGTCTGTGCCAGAGAAGGCCAAGAAAGCATTCGACAACCCTGACTACTGGAACCACAGCCTGCCACCTCGCAGCACCCTTCAACACCCAGACTACCTGCAGGAGTACAGCACAAAATATTTTTATAAACAAAATGGACGGATCCGGCCTATTGTGGCAGAGAATCCTGAATACCTCTCTGAGTTCTCGCTGAAGCCCGGCACTGTGCTGCCTCCTCCACCCTACAGACACCGAAATACTGTGGTGTAAGCTCAACAGTGGCTTTAAGATAGAGACACACCCGCTCCAATTTCCCTGCCGCCTCTCTTTCTCTTAAGGTCTTCCTTCTATTCCCAAGGCCAGTAGTTTTGACACTTCCCAGTGGAAGATATAGAGATGCAATGATAGTCATGTGCTTATCTAACTTGAACATTAGACGGAAGAACTGAAAGAGAAAGATAGGAGGAACCACACTGTTTCTTCATTTCTCTGCATGGGTTGGTCAGGAGATTGAAACAGCTAGAGTAGGACCAGCAAATAATAAGGCAATACTGCATGCTGTCAAGCTAGTTCTCAATGTTTTCTCTTTTTCTCTTTCTTTCTTTTTCTTTTTCTTTTTCTTTTTCTTTTCTTTTTCTTTCTTTTTTTTTTTTTTTAAAGCAAATGACTGAAAGACCCATGCTATCTGTTCCTACCTGTAGGAACTGATCTGTATATTTTCAGTACCCTTGGAAATCGTAATAAATTTTCCATTAGAACAAAAGGATAACCTTTTCTATAACATATGATAGTAACTGAGATAGAAAATCCATGTTCTTTTCCCAATGGTTTCTATCCTGATAAGCAAGAACGGACAACTCAGCTTTCATAATTTCTTAACTTTCTCAAAGTTATAATAAGTAATTATGTTTGGAGGGATATTTTTGGTCTTTTTGTTTCATTTTGTTTTGCTTTGGTCTGTCCCTTTATATTACTTTTACCCCCATATATTTTGACTTTAATTTCTGATTGGAAATATTTTTACATCAGAGCTTCTTATGTATTGTTATAAATTGACAGAACTGTAAAAAAAATTTTAATATGGTGCAGTGACCATTATTTTAAATATATAGCCTTCAAATTTAGAAGGGGAGGCCAAGACACTAGTCAAGTGTAACATCAAATCTAACTGTTGTGCTTTACACTATTGAATATGTATCCCCACTTCCTTTACATTCTTCAACATTTTCTTCTCCATAAATGACAGTAACAAAGGCAGTTGATAATGTAAAAAGTAAAAGGGAAACTAAGAGACAGTTCCGTGTGGTTCATGAAAACTACTGACACTTTCAGGGGTGGTCCAATGGGGAATCCATTGAACTGGAAGAGACACTGGATTGGGTATGTCTAACTGGCAGATACTCAGAAATGTAGTTTGCACTTAAGCTATAATTTTATTTGTTCTCTTTCTGAACTCCATTTTGGATTTTGAATGAAGCAATATGGAAGCAACCAGCAAAATAATTAATTTAAGTACATTTTTTAAAAAAGAGCTAAGATAAAGAAAGACTGTGGAAATGCCAAACCAAGCAAATTAGGACTTTGGAACAGTATCCAGAGATTATGGTGAGAGGGCCAGCACATTATCTACAAATGATATCACATTTGCTACACAAGGAAAGTTATCCAGTTTGTATACTCCACGTGAAGGAATGTAAGTAAAGATTGGCTTGATTCCATGGAATTTCTAGTATGAGACTCTATTTATATTAAGTAGAAGGTAACTCTTTGCACATAAATTGGTATAATAAAAAATACACAAACATTCACAGTTTATAGGTAGGTTCTTGGGTCAAAGGTTGTAAATAAACGTGAAAAAATTCTCATGTAATTATTTTAATATCCAACATACTAATCTTTTGATACTTTGTATAATAATACTTTCTTCAAATATATCATCCTAATTCTAGAACCATCTTTTTATGTATAATTTTTAAAGAATACCTACTAAGATGAGCAATGGGAACAAATGTTAGGAATGAGTCTCCTGGAACAAGAAAATCAGGTAGTCTCTCTTTTCTAAGAAAATCTGCTTGGACAGTCATATGAGTTAATTTTTTTTTAATGTTAAAATTTTGGCATCAAATTCAAGTCTACTGCCAAAAAAAAACATCAATGAGACTAAAAATCTTTGTTGGTAAAGCAGAGAGTTTACAGAGAGGGAAAAAAATGCAAAGAGCTCTAGGTTTCTTCCTGTTTTGAAAAAATAAGTCAATCCATCCATTCAACTCCCTTATTTTTTCAACTGATAATTATTTAGAGTCTACTAAAAGCACTCTGTAAGTGGGGAATATCAACATAAATGCAATATTATCCCTAACTTAATGATTTGAAGTCATTTTATTTAGAATAACATTTGAATTTCCCCCATAAATTCAAGGAATAAGATTTTATGGACTACTTTGTGAGCAGTCATCATAAAATCCATTGTTTGTTAGAAAACCTAGTGTGAACTCATTTGGAACACAAATTAAACAACCTACAATTTACCAGAGTTAACAAATAAGATAGTTTCATCCAAACAGGAATTGGTGGAAGGATATTGCCTCACTGGCTAATTGACCTATCTGGATTCTACTTTGACCATTAAGTCAACAGTAGGTGTTGTTCTCTGGCAAAGAACATTGGAGGCATCAGGACTGGTTTCTTACTAAGTTATGAGGAAAAAGGTAAGCTAAAAGAGTGAAGTGGAGAAAGGGAGAGGTTTGTAAGACCCCTTCTAATGAGGTTCAACATGAACTTTTCTGAGTTGAAGACACAGAATGACTTAGGGGCTACAGCCCAACAGCTTCAAATTCTCCCACCCATTCAGAAGAATCTCCAGAGAAAGGGGACCTCACATAATTTCTTGTAAGAATTTGGATATAAGCCTCCCTTTCCAAATAAATCTATACCAACTTACCACTGACAGCATCCTTTTTGACTACTAGAACTTTTTTTTTTCCTTCTGATTTACAATAGTCATGGTTTCTTCTGGGATATGGAAAACAGAATCACTTATTTTGAGAAGGAAAGAAAAATAATTTTCTTACTGTTAAGGTAATAGAATGTATTCAGTGAATGTAGTTTCCGTCATTCTAAGAACACAAAACCCTTATACATCAGGTAATCTACCACTAACAACTAGAGATAGAAGCAAGTGTAATCCGAAAAGACCCAAAATGCTTCACAAAAACCACTTTATTGTTCCTTTTGAATGATTTCTATAGTACATTTTTTTATTTTAGTTGTTTTTGTCAACTGGAAAAATATATTTCGATGTGTATGAAAGGAAGAAAAGAATTGTTTTACCTGTTCCAAAAAATAACTTACTCAACCCAGCAAAGTGAAATTTTAAAATGCCATTTGAAGCCTGCAAAGTGCATCAGAATATCAAATCTCAGAGGCCAGTTGTAGCAATTCGAACATGCAGAACCAATTAAGTAAATCTGAGGAAAATTAGCAGTAAAGTTACACAGACTATATTTTTTAAGTCACCAAATAGCCGATCTTGGGGAATCCCATCTACAGATAAGGAAACACTGTATAACTAAATGGATGTTTGAAGAGCCATTCTTTGGTTCTTACATGAAAAAAGATGTTCTCTAAATCAGAGTAGACCCAGAACCACAAAGCATCCTGCACCATAAAGAGGTGCTTGGACTACTGAGTAACATTTGGTTTTCCAAATTTTTGTGTCAGAGGTTAGGGTGAGAGTTCTTTCTCAAGTAATATTCTTGAAATTGAATTAAAAACAGTGCAAACTCATATTTTATTAAAATATTCAAACTAAAAATATGAGCTTCTCTTTTAGTAGATCAGAAAGAATGGTTATTTGTATATTGAGATACAGAAAAGAAGAGAAGTGCTCTAAATGTTATGAGGTATGTGTTAATACCTTCTAAAAGTGGGACATGACATGAAGATCATGCATATTCCCAAAGCTGAGGACAAATCAGTAGTAGAAGGTCTGTGAGGTTCTGCTGCTAGATGAAGTCCAAAGGGCTATCAAATGCTTTTTGAAGTGTCAAGGTGAAAGGAAAAATAAAATTGCTTCAGCCTGACAGGGAAGGATGTAAATACATGTTTTCTAGAGCTAACTAATCTTTGTTTCAAAACCTGAATTATTCATCCATCTATAAATGTTGATTATTTAACTAGTATGTAGTTCATAAGGTAATAGAAAAGATGATCATGAGAGCATGTATATAGCTGGGCAAAACCATGATAATGCTGTAAGATGTAGATTTAGTTAGTTATCAGATATTAAATGATTTTAATATTATTAAATAAATCAAACTAGAAAATTAACCACAAACTACTATGTAACAAAATAAAATGCAGGTTATGAACACGTAGGATGGATTTTGCATAGTAAAAAATAAGTTTGCCATTTAAAATTGTTATTTGTTAGGTTTAGCAGAAAGTAGGCATATAAAGAGCTGGTTCCACTTGTGAAAATTTGTTTTAAAGCATTGCAATTAAATTTTTTTCATTCACTTATTCTTTTGCCATCTTTAATTGCATTAACTATGAAGAGAATGTTTTTTAAAATTTAATTTGCAAACACCACCTTGCAGAGTTTAACAGACAAATATGTTATATGACTTTAAGTAAGAGGTCTTCAAAACGAAGTAAAGGAAATGTAAATGTTCTATTACCTTATGCAGAGAAAAAGACTGAGTGGTGCCCTTTATTTAGTAAACAAACAAAATGCATTTAATTTGTGAAATATCCCTTTTTTCCCGTGCTACCTTCCCATTTCCAAAAACAAAAAGAAGCAATTAGTTAACAATATTCTGATAAATAGTACAAGCATTTCAAACTGCTGTTATTTCCATTATTTTGGACTCTAGTTATTAGACTGATGGTTTTTAATATTGCAAATGAGGAGTCCAGGTGTATAAATTTCTAGTCATTAGAAAGCCAGATATACTAACTTCTGTATATGCCAAAGGCAAGAAAATTCTGCTGTGCCTCTTTTTGTGTATATGGACTTTGAAGGGCAGCCTTGTACCCATGTAGACACATGAAGGCAGACTCATGTCTCCTGATTTCCATTTGCATAAGAATGAATGACATTATACAGATGTAGATTAGATGTGATTTTAAAATAAAAGTCCTCAGTGGAGACCTTGATTTTACTAATATTACAATGGGGCCAGCTTTTATACTTCTGGGTAGAATGAATACAACTTTTCTAATCCCAGAGATGCCTTTGCAAGAATAGTTCTCTCCATACTTAACAGCATGAAGCTAATGTGGGCACCACGTTGGGTCAGGAACTCTTGAGTTTGTATGGACAAATGGCTTTTAACATCGTGGACTGCTTCATTCTTTTCATTAAAAGGCAAGTTTTTATAAAATAGTAGAAATCTCAGACACTGTTCAGGTGCCACTGTTTTTGTAGAGGTACAAAAATGTAGGCTGTGTCACTTTTGCAGACTCCTGCCTCACCTCTTTCCTGCCAGGTGATATGTTGGGCAGAAGAAAATGCTTCTCTTTCAGTTATGAGCTGAAAACACTCTAAGCCCCAGCTTCCTGGGAGTTAGTTTTTAGACCCATGCTTCTCTTGGAAATTACCCCTTGACGGTCAACTTTGTGAGTAAGTGTTTATCTTATTAGGAGTTACAGAAAATTAATTTCTCTCGAGATTTAAAGAAAAATACCACCCTTGCTTCTTTCCCCATTGACACAATCACCTCTCTTCTCTTTACTGTCTACCATCCTCTTCAAAGTGGCCCTCTTGAGGCTGTACCTCTCTGAAGCCATAGTGGATCTCTGAGATCCCATACATTGCTTTGTGGAAACACTGACTTAGCCTCTGTCCTCAAATGCCTGACTTTTCTATAAATGATTCTAACAATGTGGACATTGTTAAAAATACTTCTCAAAGAAATTACTGCACAGAGTATTCTTTATGATATAAAAATTACGTTATTCCATAAAGATCGATTCTCTTACAATATCCTTCTCTGCAGGAATTTGAGTCGAGTCAGCCCTGTGATGAATCTTGAAACTCACATATGTGCACGTACCCGTGGTAGGACTTAGATTTAATCTTTTCATTAGAAACTTAGATATAATCAGAAGTTAGTTTTGCCAACAAATTAACTTATTTACTTTATATATTTATTTTATTCCTGATCGCAAATATTTCACAGCTGCTGTACTTTTTTTTCATAAATGAAGAGTCTTATTATCAGAAAGGTAAAGGCTATTCAGCTTTGAGACCCACCTGTAATTCTTTATTGGACCATTCATCTATCTGACCAATACATAATGAGGGCAGTTTCACTGCAACAAAAATCTATGTTATCTAGTAAGTTGCCACCTTTTCTCTATTTTTGATTTTTAAGGACATTTTTATTTCAATGCTCTAACAAATTTTACCCATATCGTCTGAAGTGGTTTTATTTGCACAAATATACAAATATAAGGAAACCAAGTTTCGTACCTGTAGACAATAGTCTGACTTGTCCAAACCACTTTGCCTTTACTGCTATTTTTATCTCTAATGTGTAGATGTTTCCCCCCAGCCTGCAGCTCTTTGGAAATAAATCAAATCATACCTCCTACATATTGACATAACCTGGTTCTTGAGTATCATTTCCAGATTCTTTAGTTAATGGGGGTTGTACATTGTCCCTAATGTGAGAGTCATTTTCCTGTATATTTCTGGATCTCTCAGGGGCTGGGAGGGGGGGGGGGGAGTGAGGGGACTACACCATAGCACTCCAAGAACCCTTTTGGGCTTACTCCAGTAATCAAGTATGGAAGTTATTTTCTAAGTGTAGATATGTAAGCTGTTCTTTTAAAGTAAGGTACTTTGAAAAATGTAGCATAAATTGGTACTGCTGTTAAATGGGTCGATTATAAAACTGAGCAGCTGTGTGAGGGCAGCTAACTTTGAATGCACACCTCACTGGCTGGTGTGTCTACATCTCCCGTTGTGACCACCAGGGACTTGCATTGCTGCATGTCGGAACTGCATCATTACATGGTATGACTAGTTCATCTCTTTTTTAGGCACCATTATAGCAAGATCAAATGAAAATGAGAACTGTCTGTCAGACAATTCATAGCACAAAAAAACAAAGTCATGTTAAATCGTCTCTCAAACACTCATCTCATACGTGCATCCAAGTAGTTGACTAAGATCAGTTCAGGTGATAAAGGGAGACATTTTACCGAAAAGGCAGAGGCTTATATACATTTGTATTCATTTCCTTATGTTCTTAACTTGTAAAAAGAAAACAAGCCCTCTTTCTTGTGAAGTATCTTCAAAGGGCAGGGGTGCAAAAATTCCTAGCTGGTAAGCCATCAATGTTTCATTTAAATCCCAGTGTTCAAAGTTAGCTGCCTTTTTGAAATAAACAAACAAAAAAATACTACTGTATGTTTGAAAATGTGAATAGTATTTTTATAGCTTGTTAAAGACATGGCTAGTTGCATTTGTAAATAAGGATATTGTTGCTTTGATTTTCTTTTGTGGACATCTTTATTTGGGACATAATGTCTTTAGGATTGATTTGTATATAAGTAATTGGCTTGTGATTGTTTCCTTTTGGTTGGAAGTTATCCTTTTGACATTACTTGTGATTCTGTGTTCAGCACTATTGTGACGTGTTCAACCTCTGCACTCGCTTACACAATAGGATATGCCAATTGTGTGTGGTGTAATGTTATTTTGATTTTTTTCTATTTTATCTATGAAGGATTATGCACTTAACACATACTAACTTTTTTAATGTTAGGTCTATTTTTAGTATAATTTCCCTTATTCTTTCTTCTCTGCCAACCCTTCACCCCATTCTACTTTCCTTCCCCCAATTTCTGTTGTTATTTGAGAATGAGGGACAAACAGTATTTTAAATTTCTGTAATTAGGCTTTTCAGTTAGTTCTCAAGGATCCTCTCTTGGCTCTTGGGAAAGAATTGTACCTGTATAAGGCAATTATAGAATGCGACCTGCTTTGCCTCATTCCGTACTGATCATCCCAGCTGAACAATTTGAAAACTGTTCTGCCTTTTTGTTACATGAATCTGTCAGAAATATATTTTTAATTTAATATAAATGAAATTCAATAAAATATGAAACAAATGTTCTCTTCTGTGTCAGAAATTTGTCATACGAAAAACCAATTAGGAAAGAGGAAGATTTGTTCTAGATTTAATAATTTTAAGATGTGAACATGAGCTTATTTTTGTCCGCATTTATGAATGCCATTAATTATTCCTTGGAGCTCTTTGGTTGTTTGGAATGTGATACCTCCCATATGTTTTTACCATCTAACACATATGCCTATTGATGTGTACAGACTTACTCCTCCGTGCAGACTGCTTTATTAAGTTTTGTTTCTTTGAGAATTTTATATATATGTGTGTGTGTGTGTGTGTGTGTGTGTGTGTGTGTATAAAATATTTGGTAGGTGATACCCAAGAGAAGTAATATTTTCTTACAAATTTTTTTCTTTTTGCCCTCTTGGCAATTTACACAAATGGTTCTGGCAAATCTTTTGTTAAAAAGTATATCAAATGTTAGTACCATGCTTAAAGAGCAGGAGAGGGAATGGGTCCATAAATAGTCAATGAACTGACTGCTGATTTTAGATGAGCCTGTAGAAATGTGTGAGAGTAATTTTAGAGACACTGATGATGTGAAAATGTTCCTCTCTCAAGTTTCTTATTCTAACTTCTATTTCAAATACTGTTTTTTACTCCTTCATGCCTCCCAAGTGTAAGAATTTTAAGATTCCAGTAACTTTTCATTCAAGATTCTATTACCCTTTCAAGCTACTAGGGTATTTGTTTACATATGATCTCAAATGAGTCAGTGGACAGAAAGTGTATTTTTCAACATAATAATTGGAGCAAGTTCTCTCAAATCTGTTCAGATATGGGTCTTTAAAGATCCTGTTGATTGCATCTCCTACTATTTGCATGGACATACACAAACATATTCTCTTCCTTAGATGTTTAGAACCATTTATTTGAGATCACTGTCATTTTGTTGTGCTCAGGGTGAGATATGTCAAGGCACCCTGCATTTTAAGCCATTGATAGACTGAAGAAGAGGGAGAAACAACTTAGGTTTCTAATGCTTTACAGTACAGTTGACATTTCCAGTGGTACCATATTAGTTGCAAGCATAAGTTACATAGTGCTTTACAATGCATATACTTATTCCACATACTTTGATTCATTTGGCTCCTGACACCCTTTTGAGATAAATGTTATTGAAATACTTCTGGTCATCGGATAAGGAAAATAAGACTAAAATAACAAATTTAGAGTCATGTGAGCATTACTACTAAGTGGTTGTAGTCACCCCTAAAGCTGCATCTTCTGACTTAAATATCTTTCTTCTACTACTTAATCACTTCTCTTTCCTCCTCTGCAAAGGGAAATCCTGTTCTGATCACAGCATACTTCTTCTGACACATTGACTCAATTTAAGATCACCAGTGGTCTTCATCTGTCCCTTGACAACTGATCTGATAAAACTGAAAACTTCCTTCTGCTTTCTCAAACCACACAAGAGCCACTCATCCATGATGGAGAGTCAGGTTCCTTTCATTCAAGACAGATAAATACACCATAATCATGAGTAAACAGATTTTTAAAAAATGACCATAGGGAGAAACTCTTGATTGTCTCCCTTTCTCAGAGTCTTACAAATCTGCCTATTAAAATCACCACTTGTTCCCTACATATATCAGAGAATATAGCATATAACTACTCTTATCTCTAGCAATTTTATTACATAATATTAATAGAAGGGAAATCTCACAGGAAAAACCCAATTTACAAATAACTTGGTAAATTTCTTAGATTTACTACCTGCTAAACAGTCACTGAAAATCTTTTCTGAAAAACAGCATAGCATCTGATCCTGACCCCATGACAAAACTTCAGTTAAAATGATGATGGTAAGAGGAAAAAAATTATGGAAAAGCTGTGAAGTATATAAGGGAGTAGAAGATTAGAATCCAAAATACTTTTTGAGAAAATAGAAAGGCACAATTCAGATTTGAATTCACAATTGTTTAATTGTATAAGCCTGTGGAAAGATAGATATCTCTGTATACAGATCTTCCTTGACTTATGATGGAGTTTTGTCCTGATAAACCCATTGTAAGTTGAAAATATTATAAACCAAAAATGTGTTTAATACACTTAAACTACTAAACATCATAGTGTAGCCTCGTCTATCTTAAATGTGCTCAAATCACTTATATTAGCCGACAGTTGGGCAAAATCACCTACTCCAAAGCCTTTTTTATAGTAAATTGTTGAGGAGTGCTTGGGTGGCTCAGTTAAGTGTGTACCTTTGGCTCAGGTCATGATCCTAGAGTTCAGGGATTAAGCCCTGCTTTGGGTGGCCTGCTCAACTCCTCTCCACCACTTGTGCTCTCTCTGTCCAAATAAATAAATAAATAAATAAAAAATCTTAAAAAAATAATAAAATGTTGAATCTTCATGTAATTTATTAAATACTACACAGAAAGTGAGAACCAGAATGATTGTATGGCTCCAGAATGGTTGTAAGTGTATCTGTTGTTAACCCTGGTGATCACATGGCTGACTGGGAGCTGTAGCTCACTGTTGCAGCCCAGCATCATGAGTATTTATTACCTATTACTAGCCCTGGAGAAAAATCAAAATTCAAAATTCAAAGTATGCTTTCTACTGAATGTGTATCATTTTCTTACCATTGTAAAGTTTAAAAATTCAAAGTCAAACCCTTGTACGCCAGGGACTGTTTGCCTAGACATACACATAAATATCAAGAGAGAGACTCTACAGAGACAATATATTACATAACATATTTAGGTATTTTTATATATTACAGAATTTCATACAGAATCTCTGTTTTCAAATGATTTCACTATAAGCCCCAAGATGTATATCATACTACAGCTTACCCTCATAAAATTGTAAACTGAACAGGTGCATAGTTAGCTAATTGTATTTCCCTCCACAGTATCATCAAGCTGCATGATAAACCATGGGGAGCAAAGCCACTAGACAACCATCTTAAGATTAGAAACAGAAGACTGTCACCTAGATAGCAATTTTAAAGCTATAAACAGAACAATTCACCACAAGATAGCAATCAGGAGACTGTAAACCAAATGGTACACATGAGACATGCAAATAGTGAAATACCTGCTCTTGCAAGTTACCTGCAGATTTTTAAAAGAAATACATTTATCTCACAAACCTGTTTCTACCTATTTATACTTCCATGAGAAGTAGCGTGTTGTACGAGCTGATACAATCCAAGTTTTTTGCCTCTTTTTAGGAACAAAGAAGAACAAAGATTCCAAGCTATAAAGACATATTCTGTTACCTGTCCATTGATTTCTATAGAAGGCATATGTGTACCATAAAATATCCTGAAGATAAAATCTTAATATCTCATGTATTACAGGGATTCGTTGATTCATCTTGCCTTTACTCAGGGCAAAGCTATTGTATTTGTGTGGATTTTCAACCACTACAACATTAAAATAATAAACATTGATTGACTATTTCTCTTATGACTGGCACTCTGTTAAGAACTCTATTTCATTGTTTCATTTGATGTTCACCACAACCCTATAAGTTGGGTGCTATTCTTTTCTTCTTTTCAGAGAAAGTAAAATTCTAGAAACATTCAAAAGCTTATGCAAGGCACATAAAAAGTGGCATAGCTGGATCATGTATCTACTCAACATCAAAATACTCTACCCCTAAAACTATATTGTATTTGTTTTATAATACTAATCACAAGGGAGCAGGTATGGTTTTTCCTCAAACACTTAAACTCAGTACAATAAATGTAAGTTTATTTTTTCCATAACAAAATATAATGTCTTTCCCAAATCTCCAGTTTATCTAGAAGGAGCAAATACAAACTAACCAATTAAGGAGTTTTCAAAATTAATTCAAAATACATTCAGCCAATTTAAGGTTTTCTCCTATCACTTTATCTCAGGAGAGACATCTAAATTCTAGGGCCTATAAAGAGTTGCAAGATTCAGTAGCGATGACAGATTAATCCTAAAACATCATGAACTTATCATTTAAAGCTTATTTCTGATACGAGGTCTGACACCTTTCTTCCAAATGGTCCTTTAGGAGATCAATCATATTAGCTTCATCCGTGGCTCATATATATCAACATGTTACCTCCACGATTATTGCAACAGAGAAAAGGATGTCTGGGGTTAGCAGGGGGGTTCACTACCACAATCCAGAAGTCACATATCACTTCCACTCACAATCTCTTGGTTAAAACTAGTCACCTGGTCCCACCCAAGTTCAAGGTAGCTGTGGGAACATGTGGATATAGATAATGAGTGAACATAAATTCTTCTGACACATGGCTGATGTAGCATTACGTCAATGAAGGGAAATGTCTAGTCCTTGGCCAATATATGATGATGATATCTGTTAGGGTATATAACATTGCCCCGATTGTTGGTAATGATCCCTCTTCTTGCTCTTACACTGAAATGTCTACATTCCTATCAGGTGTCCAGCTATTTGGTCTAATCCATATTCTACTATCATACACCCTCAATGGGACCATAGTTCTTGGATTCTCCTATAAACCTTTCTAGAGGTTACAGTAAAATGTGCTTGCTTACACCACTTTAAGGATGTAGGATGGAACCGAAGGACGCAGCTTTTATGTGGCAAGCCAGATGGAGTTAGAGAGGTTCCTCAGGCTTTCTGTAGATTGTTTTGAATAATTCTGCAGGCCTAAGGAAGAAGGGGGTTTGGCATCTGGAATCTCTGGCAGCTGGGTGTGTGTGTGTGTGTGTGTGTGTGTGTGTGTGTGTGTGTTGTAACCAAGGAGTGCTAGATTCTAATAAGGGAAGGGATTGGAGTGGAGGCATAACAAACTCCCCACAAAGGAGTGTTGAGAGTTTTATAGCCATGACCTCAAAACCAAGTCAAGACAGCACTTTCTGAAATATTACACTACAAGTTGTCATGGTTCCTCTTCAGTCAAAGTAACTGAAGTATAGAAATGTTAAGTCACTTAGCCAAAGTCACACAGATGGATTCTTTGTTGTACTGGCAATAGGAATGTAATTGCTTAACATTCTACAGAAAATGATCAACTTCACTCTTGTTACATGCTATACTCCCCCTAACTCTCTCTGAATGACAGATAAAGTAATCATCCTGAAAGTATGTAATACTCCAATGGTCAGATGGGTTAACTTTACTATTTGTGTGACAAATTAAAATTTCTCTTCCAATGATATTTAATTGTCCAAGCTAATTCAAAGACTGCATAAGTTGAAGAATTAGATGATGAAAAATATTGATACCTTTCCTCTAGAATAGAAGGAACATTGCTGAAAAGATTTGAACACTGATCCGGACTGAATTGGAATTCTCATTAAATACAGTAACAGTTTTATCATTGTTTTCAAAGAACAGATAACAAAGCACAAATTGGATGTTCTGCTATTTTCCTGCCTACTCAAATACTCAGCCTGAATTTTAAGGTGAAGAAAGAAGAGAAACTGTTGAAAAACATTCTGGTAATATCAACCAGAGGAACAAGATAGAGACAATTAATCAAATAAATTGGATCTAAATGAAATAACCTGCTTGAATATATTTTTTCAAACATGAGTATTTGCTTTTCTTTTTTTCTTAAATTTTATTTTTATGAGAAAGTTTTAAATTTATCTAAGAATAATGACCAAATTCACCATTTTGATGGCTCATTATTATGATCTGATCCATAGTTTTCACATTCCAAATGCCCCCAAAGCAAAACTATATTGTCTAGTCACCCACTCTGATTATCCCATTTCAGGAAACTCTCAGAAATCTAAACGCTAGGGAAAAATTCTATTCACCCAACTGTAGATATGGTCCCAGATAGGCTATATAGGAAAAGCTTGTGTGCAAAGGAAAAACATATATAAATGGAAGTTGTTGATTTTCCAGTGGATCTATAGCAATAGCTAAAATGTTATGTTACCAAAGTAGCTTTATACATGAAGCATAGTATATAAAATTTCAAAACATCTCAGAGATTTCAATAAATGATTAATGATTTAAAACTGTTTCCTAGAAGAAAAAGCTGAAGGAACAAAATATAGAGAGCAAGGGACAAATGTCCAAGGAAGGAATCAATAAAGCTTCAGGACAAAAAACCAACAGATGAACGACAGAGCATCAGTGATTTGTCTCCTAAATAATCTCCCCAAATCTACTGACACCAAAGAACCAAAAGAACCAAAGCAGCTGCTGGGGTCCTAAGCACTTAGCTTCTTCCTGTTCTCTGTGGTCACTATGACCGGTCTTCTGCCTGGGCCCTTCTCCGGCCTTCTATCTTCTATCATGAAGATCTCACTCCTGCTTATACTGCTCTCTAGTTCACATTAACATTTTTATTCTCAAGTGTCTCAGTAAAGTCCCCAGTCAAAGGTGTAGAAGTGTAATGTTCTCCTCACATGACAAAAAAGAGAAGGCCCTTGAGATGAGCCTCTTAGATTCAGTTGCTCATTAAGACTGTTAAACAGATGATTTCTAGACAAATATTGAATACATTCTTGGTAGGGAACAGAAATGGCAATGCAAACTATATGGCTAGGGAATTCTGGGTGGAGTGGGGAGGTTATGTCGTGGGGGTCTGACTACAACCCTGAAGCTTTTTAATTCACTACAAGGACTCACGAAACTCCCTAGCAGGCTATGTTCACAGCCAGAAGCAGAAGTAGCAAAAGGAAAAGAAAAAAAGGTATGCATTGGGAGGAGTCCAGAGAATTTAAGCATAAGCTTCTGAATCCTTTTCTTTGATCATATAAGATACATTTTCCCCTTTAGCTGGGAACTGTGGAGATGCATGCAAATTGTCTCTGTCCAGGGAAGCCTGCTCAAGTCTCAGGATCCAAGGTGTTTATGGAGAGCTGATCATGTAGGCACACCATGCTATGTAACCAACCATGATAACTGAAGTTCAGAATCCCAACAGTGAAACCAGGAACATCACCAATCTTCATGTTTGCATAAATCAATGCTGACAAGTTCTGACAGGCTGGTATAGCATGGCCCATCCCTCCAGGCTTACGTACAACATCATCAATTAGTAACATAAAAAAGATTCTGAGAGCCACATTTCCAGAATTTAGTCAAGTGTCAGTAATGGTTCCAGGGCCCCCCGGAAATATGCAAGGATTAAGCAACCCAGACTTGATACGCTAACTCTCTCCCCACATTTGTGTTTGGGAGGAGAATGTAATCACCAATGATTACATTCCCCTGCCTGCTTCCTCACCCAACCCACAGCTTTAGAGAGACATTGGTGAGTATCATTCTTTGATGTTATTAAATACGGCAGGTTTGACATCTAGGAAAATTTTCTCCTGCTACTTGGGGAGAGTAAACTAGAAGGGGCTATAGTAATCTGCTATGTATTTTTTTCCCCAATGAATAGATAAACCTAAGAGGCCAACTTTGTATTGAAGTCCTTAAGTAAGGAGGACTAGCTAAATTGTTCACTCCAGTTATGGTGGAAATGACCCTAGAAAGTCAGCAGATAGAGCACAGACTCAGTATTTTAACTGTTTTGAGCAAATTTTTTTTAAAGTTACTTTAGTATTTGGCTTACAAATAATTCATATTTATTGGATAAAAAGAAAATACAGATACAGAGAATAAAAATTTAAAATAGTCATATGCCATCATATCATATACATATCTTTAAATCCACAGAGTATTTTGTAAATGTGAAATTTCTTGCTATATATGTTTCATTAACTTTTTTTTCTCCCTCAACATATCATAATCATTTTCCAGGCAGGTCCATAAATACTCTTTCAAAAGTTTGTTTATAACAGGTACCTATTCTTGTACTGCCTGGAAATATATTTTTAACCAAATTCTTTATTGATGACAACTACATTGCTCTGGCATTTCATGTCCATTATACATTATTTGCTTAGGACAAAATCTTAGAAGGAGAATTTTGGAGTCAATCACTGTGCACATTTTTTAAGAGACTGTGAAAGAATGATTTAATATGCCACAATTGACAATTTACATGTCTGGCTTTAGGGGATCTTTGTGGACAAACTTAAAAACATTTCAATGAGGGAACAGAAGGCAAGCTGAGGACAAAGCAGAAGCTGACACCCCCAACTCCCTCCTCCATATGTGTCATATATATGACATTCCTCAGACTCCTGGCTGCCCTAAAGCAAAGGAAAATAAAGGAAAAACAAATAGTTAACTTACAGAAATCACAATCTTGCAAGACACAAGACTCCCTCAGTTTATTGTTTTAGCAATCTACAGGAGCAAAGCATTTCTATCAATGGGATAGTTTCCAGGGGGAAATGTAGATAATTATAACCCGCAGCCCATTGACAGATACTTGAAGCAGTCAGGGCAGAGTGTAACCGTTCTGCCAGGAAGCTCCCATGGATCTTGGTTAATGCCTTGCCTTGCCAGAGGGAAAAACAGTGTTAACTTGACTATGGCAAGGCCTCTGGTATCCTGAGTCTTTTTCCTTACCTCTCCGAACCCCATAGTCTATAACCAGCCACCCTTCACAGCCCCATGCTGCAGCTCCTTCTGCCCACGGGTCCTGTCCCTGGGCTTTAATAAAACCACCACTTTGCACCAAAGATGTCCCAAGAACTCTTTCTTGGTTGGCAGCTCCAGGCCTCACCCTACTTAACCCCCCACCCCCCCATATACCCACACACTGTCAATGTAAAACAAAATAAAAACTCACAGAAGGCGAATTTTGCCAGCTCATTTCTGGAGCTTGTTGCATTGCTAAGAATGCTGACTTAGAGCTCCCCTCTCACAGAGACAATTTTTTTGTTTTGTTTTTTAAATGATTTTGTTTATTTGACAGAGATCACAAGTAGAGAGAGAGAGGAAGGAGCAGGATCCCTGGCAAGCAGAGAGCCCACAGTGGGACTCGATCCCAGGACCCTGGGATCATGACCTGAGCTAAAGGCAAATGCTTAACCCACTGAGCCACCCAGGCAGCCCATAACCTTTTGATGTAAGAGGGGACCTACCTTCTCTATTGCAGGGGACTTCCTTAATCTTCACCGGCAACCCTTTACCTTAGAGATCTGGATTTTGATGGGTTTTTGGTTTTGTTTGTTTTGTTGTTATTCTTTTTCGGTATGAGAGACATGAGCAAGGGATGGGTTAAAAAGGCAAGAGAAAATTGATCTGAGATCTGAGATCAAGATGCTTTTCTTTATAAAGTTGTCTTTAACACAAGACCGAGTGAGCAGAGACACGGATTTTTGAAGCCATAGAAATGTCTTTTCCTCATTTGAATTCCTTTTTCCTCAACCACAAATAGTAGCTCCTGGAGTTGCATTAGCTTTGTGTTAGGGCTCTGTGATTCTCCCTTGGGGTTTATGACACATATTCCTTCAGCATTCTCTTGCTACTTAGCAAATATGCCAGTGGGCATTGATGCTACTTTGTGCTGGGGTGCATTCTTTTACTTTCAATTTTTACTCCAATACTCCACTCCTCCCCTCCAGCCACCCACCACAACTGAAGACACTATTACCCCTGCAGCAAATCAGAAAAGATAACAGATTTTACTTAATTTTCTATTTTAAAAAAATAGGGATTTTAGAGCTGCACTTTGAAGAACAGGCTCTGGGATGCCTGGGTGGCTCAGTGGATTAAGTCTCTGCCTTCAGCTCAGGTCATGATCTCAGGTTATGCAAATATCTTTACTTTCCTTCTAATAGTCTCAATTGCCTAGAGCTCTTTGAGGAATAACATCGCTCATTCCCTACAGAAAGTCAAGTCCCGCCCCCCCATGAACAATTATAATGTATATTCAAAATACCAATGAGACCATGCTATCCATCTGGAAGGAGTTGGAATTGAACTCGGCAGCCTTTTAAACTGCTGCCAAGTCTCCTTCCATTCCATTCCATACTCTTCCGATAGTAGTCCCTGCTACTATTTTTATATTATATCATTGCTCACATTGATAATTGTGCTTTGCACGCAGTAAGAGAAGCATCAGTTGAAGAATTTGCAATGAAAAACATTCAAACGATCTAAATAGGTGGGCATTTGCATTAATGCCACTACCAATGGGATTCTGAAACAAAACCCAGGGGAAAGCAATACCTCGGATAATAGAAAAACTACTCAAACTCTACCAGGGCCCTTTTCTAAGAGGGCAAGAGAAAAGTCTGCATTTTATGATAATTTTAAAAGAAATTTAAACTTTATTTTTCCTATTTATTAAGCAAGTGCTATTCATCTTTAGCATATCAATGAGGAATAATAATTTTCTGACATTGAAGAGTAAATGCTTGACAAAAATCCATGACCCTACAATAGAGGTATTAGAGAGGCACCTCTAATTAATAACTTGATGATCAAAATATGATGTTAACAAGATAGAAACATCGCGATAGCGCCTATGCCCAATATAGCTCCCTAATTCTTGGCCAAATTAGAGAAAAGGGGAAGCTACATCCTATAACTGCAAAGTTGTTTGCCACACGAAGGTGGTGAGTGCTTTGTGTTTTATCTAAGTGTATTAGATCATAGTGAATTTCCATTTGTTTTTCTCCTGGGGCACTAGCTGTACAGATAAAAATTTTTCCAGGCAAAATCCTCTTTATTTTCAATATTATGAGTTTTGGTACGTTAAATGCCCTAAGTCTAAATGCTTGAACACCTCAAATCTAACTTTCCCGATAAATGTGTAATCTGGACGCAGGTGAGCATTTTATATTTAGTGAGAAAAAGTAAAGGTCATTTAGCTCTTCAAGGCACATTTTTAAATATTCCAATTTCCCTAGGTGCCAACTATTTGTTTCTTGAATGCCCTCGATATTTTATATTCACCAGCCTGGAAAGGTCATTTCCGAGAAATGTAATTCTCTTAACTGGAAATGTCCATGTTTCTCATTGTTTATTTGGAATATAAAATATGTTAACTTGCATGTAACATGCCAGAAATAGATGTGTGTGCTAATTTACACAAAGTCTACAGCCCCAAGTTGTGTGTGGGATGAAAATCATGCTGATTTTTCCATATCTTTACCATTCTCTCCTCTTGAACACTGGTTTTCCAACTTTGTTTTTCTCTGCATTAAATATTGAAATGTTAAGTTGATGCACAAGACAAAAGCTCTATTAATTCCACATACTCATATTTGATGCACATGATACAAATGCACCAAAACACAAAACAAAACAAAAAATGCTTCAGCATAAAATTTAACTTCTCAAAGCACTTACACTAAGTTTTTTAAAAATATACTTAAAAAATGGGATGAGATGGGGAAAAACATGCCTTCGTGTAGCTATTAAGACTTATATTTACAAAACAGTTGAGGAAAATATTCTTTTGGAGGGAAAATGGAGGAACAGGGAGTGTGGATAATCCTGAAAAGTGTGATGTGAGTTGCATGTGGCCTCTTCGAAGCCCTCCTACTTCTTCAGAAGCTGGTTTCTCCTTCGGTTTTGTGACTATTTTCTTGCACATCTACCTGATTAAGTTTTTGGTTAGCCACTGCTGCCTCTTTTCTTTTTGCCTCCTCTTTCTCTTTAGTTTGCACATTTTTGTCTGAAAATTTGCCTTTTTCTGTTGCCTTTTTGGTCTATCTCCTCTTGGTTTCTCCTTTTATTGTCCCTTTATCTGACTTGACCTTCCTCCCAGGCCCGCTGGCAGGGGCTGTGAAAGGGGAGAGTGTGGTTATAGCCTCTGAGAGTCCAGGCTACCCCAGGGCACTGCCTCTGCCCTTGTTTCTTTTAGTAATACCACTCTTCGCTTCACCTGTCCAGAGAGCAATCTTTGTAATTAAGCAGTTATTAATATTGAATCTCTTCCGTTTGAGGGAGAAATAGAACACTGCAGTCCACACTAGGATCTACAGCTTTGGAGTATGATTCATCTCAAGATGGTTGAAGCCTATTGAATTTTTTTTTTTCCTCTTCCAAATAATGATATGATTTGGGTGGGTATCTTTTTCTAAGAAAATTCTTAAATGTGACTTTTTAAATTCATTTCTGATCTACGTGTCTGCCTGAAGACCTGTACAGAGTTTATATTCTAATAAATTCTATCAAGTTTCTCTTATCCATCTCTCCTTTCCATTCCTGTTTCTGTTATTCTCAGTAACTCTGGCCTGAAGAGTTGATCCAGAGTGTCTGCAAATTTGTTTCCTTGACTTTGACGTAGAAAAGCAATAAGACGTCCTGGTTCTAATCCCTGCTTAATCTCTGTGTGGTATTTTTCAACTCATTTAACCCTACTGGGGCTCAGTCTCTTCATGAAGGTAGCAGTATGTGCCACACAAAAATATCACTTTGGGAGTGTAAGACGTGCCATTCCGAAATATGGCACCTTGGTATATTGAGTATTTTAAGCTGTAGGCACTAGAAAAACAACTAAAGGTGAGAGACACTTTCTCTGAACTCCTCTTATCTGCCTAGAGACAGACCCTCCAAAAGGAAATCAATTGTCACAAACCACTTCACCAGGAGTTTTATCAATTAAGGAAGACTGAGCCTTACCATGAGATTAGATGTCCACACCATACCCAGATAAACTGTCACAAACTATCATACCACCAATCTATTCTTCTAAGGTCTCGTTCATCTTTCCTGAAAACCAGTCACTTTCCTCTAGGAAGCCTACCCCTTCTACATGAAGATGGTAGGCAAGCCTGAAATCTAAGTCATATTTGAAAGTTATTCATTTTTCCCTCATTATTTCCCAAGTACATCTGAGGTATACATGCTAATAAACTTTTTATTTTTCTCTTGTTAGTCTTTTATTGCACAGGTCTCAGCTGAGAACTTAGAATTGTAGAGGGAAAATCATCTTTGCTCCCCTACACTCATTTATAAAACCTTAGATGTTTATTAAATCACTACTTCTCAACCTATTGTCCCCACTAGTCCCAACTGAGCTGTCGGTGTGGACAAGACTGTCATTTCTCAAGCATTAATGTGTGTGAGCATGGCCTAGTGATCTGTTACAATACAAAAGCATCCTACCACTGCTTTGGCCCACAGACTGCCCTTCAGCTTTAGACTGTCTACTTGCTCATTGTCAAACATACACTCAGGGCTTCATTCCAGAAGACCTTCTCTTACTCTCTATCAAGCTGCTCCTTCGCCTTTAATTTCCAGTTCAATGCCATCATCTTCAAGGGCTTTGCTAGTCACTCTCTTGATTATCCAAACAGCACACCAAATTACCTTATACTGAATTCTTATGAAGCCGTAGGGTTACTAACATGGCAATTTCCAGCCTTCACTTTGTTTTTGTTGTTGTTTGTTTTTGTTTTTGGTAAGCTTGTCTTATTTTTCTGTTTGATTTTAAACTCCATGGAGGTTGTTACCCATCCAACCCACTGTTAGTCACTCTTCCTCTTTATGTCTGGAACTGCAGTTCTCAGACTTCAGGAGCACCAGAATCAACTGGAGGGTAAATGGAACACAATCTGAGGGGCTTTACTCTCAATGGTTCTCATTGGTCAAATGCGGTCAAGAAATTTACATTTCTGCAATCTAACAGTGCTGAACATACTGGTGGGTTAGGCCGTTATACTTTCTGAGACCCCCTGTGTAGTAAAACTTCTGGCTTTGGAGTCAGAAATGTTTGGACATGAATCCCCATTTTTTTAATGTTACACTGGGATGTGCCTAAATACTTCTCCTTTCCATTCTTATTTCTTCACCAATAAAATAAAGATTTTCATATCTCCTAGGAACTGGGAGTGCAAGAAATTAAAGTATACATGAAGGTCCTTTTTGTTATCCATTAGTGTTTTTCCTTTATGCAAAATCAAACTTCAGTTGTTTTTGTGATCATCCCTAGATAAGACTAGGTCTCTTGCAGTGGGCTCCATGGTTCCTAGGATTTCCCTCATTATACCATTTTTTACACACTTTCTGGTAATTGCTACCTTAATTACCTATCTTCTTTATCTTTTTGATAAACTGTAAGATTTCTAAGAGCAAGGACTGCTAGGACCCTACAGTATTTGTTTGAAATCTTGATTGAGTGCACACTGTAGAGAAGGAGCGCAATAAATAGTGATTGAATAAAAAGGGAAAGAGAAAGGGTGCCTGGTGGCTCAGTGGGTTAAGCACCTGACTCTTGATATCAGCTCAGGTCATGATCTCAGGGTTGTGAGATGTACCCCCATGTCAGGCTCTGTGGTAGGCATGGAGCCTGCTTGGCATTCTCTTTCTCTCTCTCTGCCTTTCCATACCCCCATATCCCTCCCTCTCTTAAAAAATAAATTAATAAATAAAGGGAGGGAGAGAATATTGCCTCCAATGAAATGGGAATAACAGTACTTACCATACAGCATTATTTTCAAGAAAAATAAAATCTATCATACTTAAGGCATGTTAAATGCATCTAATGAATATTAGTTTCTTTCCACGGTAATAATGTATGAATATGATGTTCATCCTTCTGAGACTTTCCAGAAGAGCTATATTTTACTCTTTTAAACAAAATCAATTTATTTATATGTGTAATATAATTGTATATAATATATGTGATAATGTAATATAGTTTGTATTATTATTATGTCACAAATAAGTAAATTCATGCATCACAATCTTGGATTTAAATATTGGTAAAGACAGGACATAGCGTAGTGAGTGGTTAAAACAGTTATCTCTGGAGCCACATTACTCTGGTTTAATCTCGGCCTAGTGACTGACATAGGAAAGTCACTTAATTTCTCTTAACTTCAGTTTGCTCCTTTCTTAAAAGACAGTCACCTACAATGCCTACCTTGTTAGTATGTTATGGTGATCAGATAAATTATGCAGTTAAAGTTCTTCAAATAGTGCCTGGTACATACTATAAACCCAAGAAACACTGGTCCCCTCTAATAATGGTCATAGCTGGTATTAAATAAGTAAGTATTTGCTGGCTCAATTAAGGAACACAAAATGTATATCCCCTTGATCAGAAACTTGGTTAAATGGTCATGGTGAGTATGAAAGGGGGAAATCCTTGTTTATTAAGAACTACCATGTGTCAGTTATCATGGCAGATTATATTTCTCAAATTAGCCCCAACAGTATTTCCCATCCTATGTACTCTTCTGACAATGTGACTTTGGCATTCCTTCCACTGAGTGGTGGGGCCTTATATTCATGCCCTTGCATCTAAATGGGTTTGTTACCAGAACAGAATAAAGCTATGTGACTTCCTAGGAATGAAATGATGACACTTTTTCCATCTGGTTCTCTTGGGACATTCATCTTTGGAGCCCTGAATAGTCATGTAAGAAATCTGAGACCCCTGTGCTCTGAGAAAACCTGGGCCATAGGGAGGGGCTACATGAGTCTTCTGCTGAACAGTCCCAGCTAAAGTCCCTGCCTAAAGTCAGATCAACTGTCAGGCATAAGATATTGACATATGTGACTCACGTGAAGATACTTCCTGATCATTCCTGCCTCCAGCTGACAGGTTACCCCATCTTTGATTCCTCCCAGCTAAGGCTCCAGACAAAGGAGCAGATACAAGCTATCCTGGCTGCACCCTTCCAAATCTCTCTGACTCACAGTTACTTTAAGTCAGTAAATTTTGGGATTGTTTATTACACAATTATAGAAAACCCTAATAGTTAATATAAATTTAATTAGCTTATTAAATGTCCCCCACCATATTATGAGGCTATGATTACTATACCCAATTCACTGGTCACGATACTGTCAGCAGTAAAAACACATTTTTACAAAGGCAACAACATGTGAATGGTAAAGCTAGGATTTTAACCCAGATCTTTTTAATTTCAAGGTGCATAGACTTTTTATTATTGGGGGAGAAGGAGATTTCTTATGTCCTTCAGAGATTATTTTATTTTATTTTATTATCTACTTATTTTAGAGGAAGGGGATGGCAGTGGGAGAGAGAAAAAATATCTTAAGCAGGCTCCATACTGAGGACAGATGGAGCCAGAACAGAGTCCTGACACGGGGCTGGGTATCATGCCCTGAGATCATGACTTGAGCTAAAATCAAGACTCCAGCGCTTAACGGACTGAGCCAGTCAGTCACCCCAGCACATCATTTTAAAAAGTAAAAATCTTTATAAGGACCTGCTCATTATGTTAGGCTATGCCTGATTTCTTTTAGGTTCAGAAGATGGTAATTTTCACAATCAACCAGAACTATCAATGACAACTGCCTTTCTCAATTCAAGGATTAAATTATCAAGTTTAAAGTTGTCACATGATTTTCTGGGTATGTCCATCAGTGCCTGAATTAGAGAGGGGAGACCTAAGCATTTACCTATGGTGAGCTGAAGTGATTGCATTTTAAATCATGTAGATTTAAAAAAAAAAAAGGCTCAACTGATTTTTAGACCTCATGCTGGGAAATATGTGTGGTATGTACAGTGAGCATTTGCGGTATCTGGTGTGTATGTGAAAGAGAAAGAAGAAATGAATGTTCACTCATGATTAATAACACCATGCAGGCAGACAAAGGAATCCATGGCATTTAAGGTCTTACAGTGGTTTCAAAGAAGGGAGGAGGCTACAAGGTACTCTGTTTATGGGCTCAGTACAGGCTACTGCCTATAGAATAAAGCCTAAACCCCTCAGTATGGGCAAAGCCTGCACCATCATCTCTAGCTCCATGATTCCATGGCCTCCTCTACATCCTATTCAACACTTGAAACAAGTATTCTTTCCTCTGAAATTACTTCTTTACATTTCTATCTCTTTGTACTGTGGTATACTTAAAACCAAGGACTATTCATTCTGTTCATCTTCAATTCTCAACATATAACTCAATGCCTAATAAAGAGGTCACAAAGAAATGGTATTAAATTAATAAGTCAGTTGAGAATCCATGTCATTAATGACAAATAGTAAGAATAAATTTCCCTTCCCTTCCTGTCTGTCCCCCATAGGTAAAGAAATGCTCCTTTGGAAGGAAAGTATGAAAAGATTATAAATTACTCGACATGGAGGACAAAGTCATATTTTAGAATGGCTGTAGGTCTCTACTAGATAGAGGAAGAGAGTTAATTTGAGATTCCTTCTGGAATGGTCTTCCTCTACTTTGGGTAAAGGGAGTACACAACAGGGTTGCATTTTTTTATTTTGTTTTATTTTTTTTTTATGGGAAGACTGCTGTGTTTTGCAAAACCAGTAGGGTCAGAGCAGATTTCAGAAAAGAGGAAGCAAAAATCGGGTTGCTTAAGGCTGCCTTTATTAATATGATAGTAGTTAATAATAATCTACTGATAATATGCACATGTATATCACACACTGAGATAAGTGGTTTATATGAATTATCAGAGTTGATGCTCCCAAAATCTAATAAAATAGGTCACATTGTTATATCTTCTTTATATATGGGATTATACCTACATTACAGAGGTATCATGAGCAGTCGAGACTCAATCGGTCAATGCTGAGATATGAGGTAGACCTTGTGTGGAGATAGTTGTCTATAAAAGCTTCTGACTTTAAGACCTGCAAATCCATAAACCCTTACCCACATTTCCAAAGTCTCCCAAATTCCCTAAACCTCCAAAACTTGGAAAATCAGACACATTTTCTAAGTTTATGGAAAACTGATTGATGAGGAAACTAGGCCTGAACTGATGCCAGATTATTAAAATTGCTTTTTATCTTACACGTAAAAAGCCATACATCTTGCTACAGACATATGAAGTGTTTGATTGGAGAGTCATTTTTCTTCTGATCCTGCTGCATAATATACAGTGTATTTACCCACTATAACCTACCTAAATTCCAAATGAAGTATGATATCCAGAATACATCTGGCACCAAGGGTTTCAGATCAGGAACTGTGGATGTTATTTTTTTTACCTTTTGTCTACCTCTTTTTCTGTGTAGATGGTACCTATTGGATGCAACCAAATCTTGCTTTCCTTATTGCGCAGCTCCTCTCCAGTCTCCTTGTTTCTACACACTATTTCTTCACGATACTTCCCTTTATTCTTCTGCAAATATTTCTCCTTCAAGATTCATGCATTCTAACCAAGACACCCTCCATCTATCTTGTCAAATGCTGGATTACTTTCCACTGAAGATTCTAGGATCAGCTCACAGTTTTTCTCTCTGTTTCTATGTCCTTTCTCACAGTAGCTTAATTTACGTTTGTGCAGTATTCTTTATAACAACTCAGCCTTAGTATTTTCATCTCAGCTCTTTATCCTCAGTCTCTGCCTTTTATAAACCACATCCCCAAACTTGGCATCATCTGGAACTGTTTCTGCATCTAAAAAATTATGCTTCAAGATTTCTCATCAAAGCCCCAACACTCCAGCTCTCCCTTTCCATTTTGCCCAATAAATTTGTTCTCCGATATCAGACAGCACCACGAGAACTCAATACTCTTGTTTTCTCCCAATAGATCAATGCAGTGCCTTCTCATTTCCTTCCTTGTCTATTCCAAAGTCTGTCATTCTAACCTCTTTCTTGACTATATTCTCTGCATCCTTGTTGCTACTCTCCCTTTTTCAAATTTCCAGAACTTTCTGAACTTACTGTGATCTTACTACCACCAAACTCTTTCTGTTTGTTGTGCTGAATCACTTCCTGTTTCCCCAAGGTACTTTGCTTTCTTTTGCCTCTTTGATAATCTGTGTACTGTCTCTGCTTCGGAAGCCTCTCTCCTCTTCCTTATTGTGTCTGTCAGGGTGTAGTTAGCTGTTACTGTCTCTAGGAAGCCTCTTCTAACCTCTCCCTGGCTTCCACCTATAGCTTCAGAAAATACCAGCTTTATGTTGTGTATTCTCCCCTGGTTACTTTCTTGCCTGACTCTCTAGGGTACTTTGGGAATAGACTCTGTCTTTTGTTTTTGAATCTTCAAATTTAATACTTAATAATGCAGGGTACATAAACGGGAAGAATGATTATCAGAAAAGTTTCTGTAAAAGTAATAAAAACTGTCAATTTGTGTGAAATTTATGTTTTATCTCTCAACAAAATGAATCTGGCTAAGTATAGTTTGAATGCAAATCATGTGGTTTTTGTTCAATTCTACCTACCCACGTCTCAACTAATTCTCAACAAGTGTTTAAAAAAAAAAAAAAAAAAGGAATAAACTGCTTTAGGTAACCAAAGTAATCATGAGTAAGTCAGTCTTTTATAGAATTGGAATATAGCAATTATGCTGGGCAGGGCTTCAGAGCCACATCACCCCATAACTCACTTTCTGTTCTAATACCATGATCCTGCACCCCTGCCAGAGTTGGCTCAGCCAGCAACCGGAGCCCGCACCGGACAGAGAAGGCGGCCCTCCGGAAGCTGGCCACCGGAAGTGATGTCACCTGACATGGCTGCTCAGATTAACAGGCCTGCTCTACCTCACACAGTGATAATGCTCTCCTGGGAGTTTGGGGAACTATTCAGAGACTTAGAAAGTCAGAGCAGAGGGGTAACTACACCAAATCCTCAAAATCTCAAAACCACTCGTTTGTGGGATCCCACCTCAGAGTACTAGATTCTCAAGGGTCCCGGCCTTGGCCTTGTTGCTGCAAACTGCACACTCAAGAAGCCTGGCCGTGCAGCTGTGTGGCCTGCTTCCTCACTGGCATTTTTTTTACCCTCTATGTTTCCTCCTATTGTTTCATTTCTTTTCCTTTGGTGCCCGCAATTCTTGGCCACCCAGCTTCGAAGACTGCAGAGATAGACCAAACAGAGCAGTGGGCAGCAAAGCAAAGTTTATTGAGCAACAGTACACAGCTCCCGAAGTGGGAGGGGACGGAGAGGATTGCCACTGGGGAGTTTCTAAGTCTAAGAGTTTTTATGCGCTTGTTGATGGGCTGTTTTGATCTGATTAACCCTCCTGGAAAAGGGTGTGGAGCTCTTTCCAGGGTCAGAATTCTTTTAAGGGTGGTTTCTTCTTAGCGCAGGGGCCCCTTGTCCGTGCTGACCTTTCTTCTGACAATAATTCCTTCATTTCTATCCATTGAGATAACCAACCCCAGCGTTCTTCCTCACACTCTAAAAATATCTAACAAAGAGTTGAATACAAAATCCATGAAGGTACTAGGCTTTATTTCTCTCATTTATAGCCCAGCTCCAGTGCCTAGATCGGTGCCAACTACTAGAAATCTGGTTTTGGGACCTTATAGTTTTCCAAATAAATAGATAACTAACACATTAATGTGGCCAATTTTCTATAATTTGAGAAACTGCATCCCATTAGGTTGAGCTTTCATGTCTAACTGCCTATGTTCAAATTGGAAATCCTCCTTTTACTAGACAGGAGACCTGACTCCTTGCCTCTGGGGTTTAGCTCTGTTTAGTTTAACATATAGAAACAGAACACTAATGTTATTTATCTCATAGAATTGTCTTTCAAATGTGATGAGAAAATCCAGACAGTGCTGTGCCTGGCATATAATAAAAACTCAGTAAATATTATTATAATAATATTAGCATTCACTGCTAGTTTTTCTTCAGGTGTAATTACCCCAGATAAGGTCATATTTACAGCGATAATACAAGCTCATAAGGTAAAAGGAAGAATAAAGGCTAGAAGACAGAAATCCTGGGTTCAAATCTTTTTCTCATGAACTTTGTGGCCAGGAGATATGTTTTTGGTTCAGTTGTTCATACTTCTGGAAAAGGATGTTCGAGTTACTCTCAAAGTGTTGAAGGATAGTTGGAAGAAAGGCAGGCAGGGAGAAGGGGCTCTACCTTCAGAGGAAACCATCCTTAAAAGAATTTTACACCCCCTTGGCAGGAGCGTGCCACCCTTTCCCATGTGATAGATGACTAAAACCTGACTGGGTGACAGGCACCTAGAGAATTAATCAGATCAAAACAGCCCACTGACAAGCCCCTAAAAACCCCTAGACTTAGAACTCCAGTGGCAACCCTGTCGGGTCCTCTCCCTCTTAAGAAGCTTTGTACTAACACTGCCATCACTCAATAAACCTTGCTTTGCTGCCCACAGTTGTCTGGACTACTTCTTCATTTTTTGAAGGGGTGTGACCAATAACCTGGCAGTAAAGGAAAAGAAATCCTGTCACAAACGATCACTTTGAGCTTTAAAATATCATAATTTTACATGAAAATAGATGATTCCATATTGTTAATTATTAGTAACTGTAATTAAAATATTGTTGGGGAAATGATTCATTCATGCATGGTTTTGAAATTTGCTTTATTTGGGAACGTTAGGCCCACAGACTAACAACTATTTATATTATGAGTTAATTCAATTACCATGTAATAATTAAATTATTCCCATGTCCCATGCTATGTTCATGGAGGATGTTCAATAAATATTAACTGACTGGTGTGATGTCTTAAATAGATGTGATTGACCGATTAATAATAATTACATCCTAAATCTGCTGAAGCAGTCAGATTGAGTGTTCCTTAGTTTTGGCAGGAAAGAAGAGGTGTATTTGCCAATTCAATTGACTTTCTTTTTATTATTTAATTTGGTTTTTAAGACACCTCATAATTCACGATTCAAGAATGAGCACATTTTGTAAAATGAACCTAATTTTCACAGAAGGACTGATTATGTTGGTGAAGAAGACAACTGAGACCAATTGGAGGTGACCCTTCTTGGAAGAATGGACTGATTTCGGGGGCCCCTGGGAAGCCCCCTTTGGTTGTTATGAATAGCCCATACCTCATTGACAGCTGATTTATTGGTCTAGTTCACAACGCTCTGCAACTTTTGCATAAACTTGAGGAAAGCTGGAGAGCCAGGCAACCTGTTTCTTACCTGAGTTCTTTCCAGTTCTCAATGTGATGCCAGGATCAAAGTGTCTGCTTTTCATTTTCCCCACCCCCAGATCCCTGGCCTCTTGCTGTTCTCCAGTAATCCCTTAGAACTAATCTAATGACTTCCTCAGAGGTAGTAGCCCTACCTCAGAGGCAGTAGCTCTTCTGATAATTCTGAAGATAATTTCACATAATCCTTCCAGTGAGTTTAAGTTTTGAAAAATAAAACCAGGAAGTAAAATTGAAGGCTACACCTACTTTTTACACTATTACAACCCTCCCCTGGGGCAAGTGCGTGCCTAGCGCCGCATCTGACTAAGTGGGAGAAGGAAAGTACTGGAAGACAAACAAAGAATTATCTCAAATGATTTTACCACGCAAGGTACGTATCCACTGAGTCAGCTTCACAGAAACCCGTGGTAACATTTATTCAAGGTTCTCCTTAAAATTGTCTTTTCTGGCTTTATCTTTTCAGGATCATTTTGGCTAATAAATTTTCAAATGCCTGGGGCCAGATGTTTTTACTTGAATACCAGGATTAGGTCTTTTATTTGCACCCTACTTTACCAAACATTTCTATACTGTATCTCTGTTGGTCTCTGTGATCACCCTGTACTACCTGGAATGCAAACATTATTAACAGACCACTAATACTATTTGTAGTAAGATGAAAGTAACCAAGAGATGTTAAATGACTGAACAATCTCAAAGTTATTAAGGCACAGAAAGAGTAAATTCTGAGTTCAACCCCCTCCCCTGCTTCTGTTGCCTGTCTTGCCACTAGGGGCCATTAGCTCACTTGCAGGAGAAATTGAATGAACTAAGATGTCAGGACATAAGCAATTAAATTTTACTTGACTGGAGCTAGAGAAGAAACACTATTTCTTAGACACTGAGAGACATAAAGCATACAGGAATGAAACAACGATGATCAGCTGATGGATTAGCTTGCGAAGTTCCTCTTCCAAATATCCTTTGTCATCTTCACACTCCCCACAGGAATTAGCTGGGTGGAAGCTATTATTTTTAACACCTTGGAGGTTCAACCTGTTAAAGAATGGTATAAGGAAAGCTTCATAAACAAGTAAGCTGGCCTTTAATTTAAAGCTTAAAGCATAAGCACCAAAATCTTAAACTCATACTGCTGTATCCCCAGGTTAAAGTATTGTGTACACACTTGTGGATCTTGACTCATACCTGAAGCCTCCCATAGGAAATATATCATGTTTGTCTTATTTCTGTCAGAAAATGCTTGTTTGGTTTCTGACAGGAACTAAAAGTTTTAAAGACTCTAAGTATTAAATGCATTTTCCAACATAAAGCACATCTCCAAACCATTAAAAAATATACAATTTGTATAATGTCTTCATTCCTTAAAATAAGGTACTTAACATTTGATTGATTCTGTTCTGACACCAGGACAGACATTTGTTTAGTCCTATGGATAAAGTTTACTCTTTGTTTCCTCACCTCCAGTTTCCAGACCTGCTGCCATATTCTACCCAGCTTGCCTTGGAATTACCATTATTTGAAGATGGTGTATATCATTTTTTCCTAGATCCTGGAAATCACTCTACCCTAATCAAGTAGAAAAGTACATACATTATACTTAACTAAGTAAATGACCCGACCAGGAATCCAATTATATGACTTTTTTCCCCATCCATCTGCCTCCTTCACAGTGGATGAAGAGAGAGGATGGTAATTCAGTAACCCCCTTGAAATAGTTGAGTATCCAAGGTGGCAGAAAAATGTATGCAGATGATAATTTATATTTTGTTTTCTCTGCTGGGAAAGAACCATAGCTATTTGTACTTTGTTCTCTGTATTTTCTTCTCTGCCATTCCAAAAAGTATTGCCTTATTTTCTCCTCTCAAGGACCATACACAATTACCTTCCTAGCATTTGTGAAAAGCTAAATCAATTGAAGTCTTTCTTCTTTCTTTCTTTCAACATATAATATATTACTTGTTTCAGGGGTACAGGTCTGTGATTCATCAGTCTTACACACTTCACAGTACTCACCACTCATACCCTCACCAGCACATACCCTCCCCAATGTCCATCACCCAGCCACCCTGTCTCTCCCATCCACCTCCCTCCAGCAACACTGAGTTTGTTTCCTGAGATTAAGAGTCTCTTATGGTCTGTCTCCCTCCCCAGTCCCATCTTGTTTCATTTTCCCTCCCTTCCCCCATCACCCTCTTCCCTTCCTCTCAAATTCCTCCTATCAGTGAGATCATATGATAATTGTCTTGCTCTGATTGATTTATTTCCCTTAGCATAATACCCTCTACTTCCATCCACATCATTGCAAATGGCAAAAGTTTGTGGGTTTTTTTGATGGCTGCACAGTATTCCATTGTATATATGTACCACATCTTCTTTATCCATTCATCTGTTGATGGACATCTCGGCTCTTTCCATAGTTTGGCTATTGTGGACATTGCTTCTATAAACATTTGGGTGCACGTGCCCCTTTGGATCACTAATTGAAGGGTTTCTTATAAGAAAACAGAGGAATTCCTCCCATAGTAGTACACTCAGAGCAAGACAATGGGGAGAATGTTTGAGGCTAGGAAAGGGACAGTGTTTGGAGACCACAGGTATCCTCATAGGGTCTTGAAACAATGGCACAATTTCTCAGGAGAATGGATATCCAAGACACTTAAGGATGCTGACCTTTGGCCAATGGCCTTGACAGTGTTCCTTTTTCTAAAAACAGCAGAGAATTAGAAGAGTCAATGGACAACACAGAACCATGTGAGTTTCAGTAATGAGCTCACTGGGGTCATCTGTGTGAATTGAAACTGGAGTGGTTGTTCATGAATGTTTTGCTCTGCATAAGCTACATAGATCAATGGAAATCTTTAGAAAGTCTGATCTAAAATTTAACTTCTGGGTGTCATGAAGCAGAGATCAGACTAACTGATTTAGTCTGATTTAAAGAAATAAAGCACCATAAGCTTCTCACATATCTGTAGTTGCAAATTCATATGTACCAAACCACACTACGCCCCAAAGGCTGGCAAGGGACTCAACTTTCTATTCCCTTTAAAGTGTTTGCCTGACACTCCATCATCTGAATGTCTAGTTCATAAAGTTCCTAAAGCTGGCACTGACATTCTTATGACCTCTAGAGGAGAGAAAAATTCATGGCACTTAACGTTAAAATTATTTTTTTCTCCACACCAAACTTTTTCATCTTTGTCCTTCATCTCTTCATAGAACAAAGAAGAAGACTGGATATGTGGACAACAAAACAAGGCCAGACTCCCACTGTGGCTAGCAAGTTCAATTACCATTCAGTGATCATCACATTTGGGGTTCTTTAATCCAAAATGCAACTAAACCTATTGCAATGATTCTAAATTACAACTCCATTTGGTGCAATTATTTCTGAATAAATTCTGTGGGTAATTTTTTTCATCAAACAAACAATCCCTTTAACATGGAGGCAGGGAAGCACATTGCTATGTTTATATTAACAGTTTTTCAGGAAGATATACCATTGCATAATAAAACTTTGGATTATCATACCAAAAAGAAAGCAATACTAATGATGTGTTTATTGGAGTGATAACATCCAAGGTGAACCCGGGTCCATCAGTTTCTCAATATTACTTCTCATGAAAAGTAGCTGAACCCTAGGAAAGAGCAGCAGGTGTTATCCTAAAATGTTGAGAAAAGGTGGAGAGTGCTTGGCAGGCTCTTCTTTGATATTCTTCTCTTTACTCAGACCAAAGCTCACACCCTTAGGGGGTGGAAGGCTCTAAAGCAGGGTCCTTTAACAACTGAGGCTTAAGAAGAGATTGCAAGGTCGGTGGGGAAGCCAAAACCTGCTTTCATTAATAAAATCTCAGGTGTCCTTTGAAAATCTTCTCATCTCCTGTTTACAGTCCAATGACCCAACATGATCCATCTCCAGACTCTTTCCTATGCCACTATATTAGATTCATTTGCTGAACAAATAAATTAGTGAACAAAGGCATACTAAAACAATCTAATATTTTCTTACTGTTAAGAATGTAAGAAAAAAAAAAAAAGAAAAAATAAGAAATTCCTAATACAAACAGTCACCTTGACTGCTTCTGGGAGAATTAACAATGTTGCAGTTATGAACAATGTGTCATATAGAAATTTTAGATAAACAAGACAACATTTTCATTTTTTCTTGGCTTGAGTGGGCCCTAACAATGTTGAGCTTTACCTGAGCCCTGTATTCTTAGAAAACAGTGACACATAAGAAAGTCTCCATCTTTTCAGGGTTTTTGGTTTTGAAAATGCCTTACTGCCAAGAACCACCCTTCACAGATGACTTAGCAAAGACTTGAGAGTGAGCCCTCATTACCTATGACAAGGCCAGTTGCAAACCCTGCAAATTGCCTTTGTCTCATGAAATGATGAACTTCATTGTTTGGTTCCTACTGTTCAATCTTAAGAATATATCCTCAGATTTAACCCTACTTTAATCAGGCTTCTCCTTCCCTGGGGACCCCTGAACTTTGGTTCAGTCTTAAGCTTATGCAAGCATTGCAGAACAACCCCTTAATGAAAATGAGCTGACCAAAAAAAAAAAAAAAAAAATCCTGCTCAGCTGTCTGATCCTACCACCTGATCATCCTGCACACCCACCCCTGGTTCTTTCTAGCCTTATTTACTGCTCCCAATACAGAAAAAGCCCTTTCTCCCTGACTTTTGAGAAAATTCTAGATCTTATCACTGGAGTGTTCTTTCTATGGTAATAGTCTCTTTCCTTCTATTAAACTAGTTTCTCTCCTTATATACAAAATCCTCCTTCCCCCACTGCCATAGTCCCCCTTCCTTTATTACCATAATTCACCTCACAAGTTGCAATAGTTTTTGAATCCTCCTCTCCTTACCTAAGTCCAGATTAGCATTTTATTTGACAGCCCTCATGGGTCATCTAAAACTCAAGCTTAATCATTGGACTGAAACTCTCAGTGAGGCAAATTTAAACCATGTTTAGTAATTCTATGAACTTTAGCAAACATTTAGGAAAATTGAATTTACATTGATTGTTATTTTCCCTCAAGCACCCACAGGGAAAAAGAAAAAAAAATCTGCACCATTTAAGGGTGCCATAAAAATCTAATCAAACCATCTGCTTCCACCTGGACGTTGAATTATTATAGAAATAGGGAACAAGTGATATATTTTAACACCTAATTTAATTACCATTTCCTCTCCCACTTTATTCTTTGACTCTCACTAATTGGTTTTACCTTTATCTGTGAAATCTCACCCCCCCCCACCCCAAATGACCTAAGGGTATCAGTTGTTCCCCAGAACATGTAATAGTAATTACTATTAAAAAAAATATTTGAGGAGGAGGGGCAAGATGGCAGAGAAGTAGGAAACCCTGTTTCAGTGGGTCCCCTAAAGTGAGCTAATTATCTACCAGAACACTCTGAACACCCATGAAATCAGCCTGAAATGTAGGATTATACACTTCTGGATTTCTACAGGGGCAGACAACACCAGTGGAAAGGTAAAGTGGAGTGAGAATGATCGGACTGATATCAGAGGATAAACAGAAGGGGGAGGGATCCACCAGAACCGACCCACTGGAAAGTAATACCCCAATAGGAAAACGTCCTGTGATTGGGGACCAGCATTAACTTGGAGTCTGGTTAAAAACACACAGAAATAACAAAAGATCTTAAGGGGTAATTGGAATCGGGTGGTCACAGGCATGGGCCTAAGCCCATGAAACCAGGACAGCCACCGCCAGGGACCACCCTTGCCAGAAAGAGTGCAGCGAAGCCTCCAGGCCATGGTCCCTGCACCCCCAGCTTTCTGCTGCTTGCACCACCACCACTCAGCTAGGTGCATTCCCACTGATGCCCACTGTCAGCCTTTCACAATCTGCATGCACTGAGCAACTGGGGTCTGAACTGCGCTGCCCACAGGTGCTTGAGAGAGTTCTGTGAGGGCACTAGCCAACAGTCTCTAGGATGGGCCAAGAGTCTGAACACATCCAGCCCAGGCTTGAAAAACTCAGCATGCTATCTCTGGTTGGGCTCTCAGGTGGACAGTGATCTGTGAAACCCTGAGGTCTGGACCCCAGACCGCAGTCCCCACAAAGGCAGCCACTGGAAGCAGGCTCCCTGGAACACTATTGCTCATGGTTTTAGTGGCACGGGGGTGGTGAGGAGGTTGCAGAGACTAGTGGGCGCTTTTGGAGATCCCTGAGATGCTGGCTAGGGATGTGTTCTGCCTGTGGGAGGTTGCACAGCTCACCAGAGGTTGCAGAGACTAGTGGGCGCTTTTGGAGATCCCTGAGATGCTGGCTAGGGATGTGTTCTGCCTCTGGGAGGTTGCACAGCTCACCAGAGTTGGCAGAGGGGGAATCTATGTGTTCTGGACCACCCAGAGGGGAACAGACTGAGGCTTCTTTCTGAGACAGAGGTCTGGGTGCAGTTTGCTTTCCACCAAACCTCTGAAAAGCCAAAAAAAGCTGCCAAAGAACAAAAACCTCCAGAGAACAAAAGCCTGAAATACCAGTTTTCACAGAGCCCAGCCCCATGATAGGGAGCAGGAGGACTCAACCCAAGCAAGACTGACTGAAAAACAATGTGGTAGGCCCTTCCCCCAGAAAGCAAGCCAAAAGAACCAGAGGACAACCACTACAGGGTCCCCATAAAACTGTAAAGCCCCAATATCAGGGGAAGACAAGATATTAAACTCCTGGTATTACCCAAAAACCTATATATTTCATAGATACAACTTTTATTTTTAATTCATTCTCACTAGTTTTGTTCTTTTAAAAATTTTTTTTAACCTACTAACCATTACAATGAGAGTTTCAATAAAACATATTCCATAGGGGCACCTGGGTGGCTCAGTGGGTTGAGGCCTCTGCCTTTGGCTCGGGTCATGATCTCAGGGTCCTGGGATTGAGCCCTGCATTGGGCTCCCTGGGGAGCCTGCTTCCTCCTCTCTCTGCCTCTCTGCCTACTTGTGATCTCTGTCTGTCAAATAAATTAAAAAACAAAAACAAACATATTCCATAATAAACTTTTAACTCAAACTTTTTTCATACATATAACTGTGTTTTCTTTTGCTTTTCTATTTTTTAATATACATATAGATGTAAATTTCAAGGCAATACTCTTTCCCTAATCAATACTACCCCTATATATAAACCAGTTTTAATCTCCCTTTATCTCTGGAGAGTTGAATCCTTTAACAAAGATATCAAGATACACCCAGGAAGAATCAAAATAGCCTTACTCGTGACCCCACCCACATCAAAGATTTATGACCAGCCTCCCATCTTTTTCTTCTGTGTTTCTGTGTATTTGTTTTTGTTCTGGTATTATATAAATCTTATTCTTAGGGTTCATTTTGGGTGGATTCTTTTTTTTTTCCCCTGTCATTTACTTTGTCAGTCTTTTTGTTTGTCTTGTTTTGTTTGCATACCTTATAAATCTTACCTTTGGGCCCCATTCTGATTGGGTCTTCTCTCTCTCTCTCTCTTTTTTTTCTCTCTCTTTCTCTCTCTCTCTTTTTTCTCTCTCTCTTTCTCTCTCTCTCTTTTTATCTTTTTTTTTCTTTCTTTTTAGTGGTGACTTCCGTTTGCTCAGAAGCGTTCCAGGGGGCACCTTGCCTGGATTGTGGTTGATTTATTCAGCTACACGTCCTCTCAATCACCTCTCACCAAAATGACTAGGAGGAGGAATACCCAAAAGAGGAAAAATTCAGAGACTCTGCCCTCTCCATCAGAACTATTGGATGTGGACATAAACGTATGTCAGAAAGGGAATTTAGGGTAACAATTATCCAGGCAATGGCTAGGTCAGAAAAAACCATTAGTGATAACATGGAATCTCTAAGGGCAGAAGTGAAAGCTGCCAGGGGAAGAAGTTTAAAATGCTATCAGTGAGATCCAATCTAATCTAAATACTCTAACAGCTAGGGTAACCGGGAGGCAGAAGATAGAATTAGTGATGCAGAGGATAAACTGATAGAGAAAAAGGATCAGGAGGAGGCATGGAAGAAACAGCTTAGAAACCATGAAAACAGAATTAGGGAAATAAATGACCGCTATGAAACTTTCCAACATCAGAATTATTGGGATCCCTGAGGGGGAGGAGAAAGAAAGGAGACTAGAAGATATAGTTGAACAAATTCTCCATGAAAGTTTTCCCAATCTGGGAATGGAACCAGTGTTCATGTCCTAGAGGCAGAAAGATCACCCTCAAGATCAATGAGTCTAAAAGACCTTGACACACTGGTTTGTGAGACTGATGAATCATAATGAATCAAGGGCTCCTAAAGGCAGCTAGGTGGAAGAGATTCCATATGTTTAGAGGAAGACCCATCAGAAAAATTCAGACCTGTCCACAGAAACCTGAAGAAAATGCCAGGACCTGTTGATATGCTGTCCAGAAGAGACCTATTTAGGACCCAAAGGTACATCCAAACTGAAAGTGAAGGGATGGAGACATATCTTTCATGCCAATGGGCCTCAAAAAAACCCTGGAATAATGATTCTTATATCAGATAAATTGGATTTTAAACTAAAGACTATAGTCAGAGAAAAAGAAGGACACTACATCATTTTTAAAGGGTCTATCCACCAAGAAGATCTAACAATTGTAAATATTTATGCCCCCAATATGGGAGCAGCCAACTACGTAAGCCAACTATTAATCAAGATAGAGAGTCATATTGATATGAATACATTAAGAGTAGGGGATCTTAACATGCCACTCTTAGTAATAGACAGATCACCCAAGCAGAAAATCAATAAAGAAACAAGAGCATTGATATCACATTGGACCAATTGGACCTCACAGATATATACAGAACATTCCACCCTAAAACAAGAGAATACTCATTCTTCTCAAGCACACATGGAACTTTCTCCAGGATAGACCACATACTTGGTCGCAAGTCAGGGCTCAACTGATACCAAAAGATTGATATTATTCTCTGCATATTCTCAGACCACAATGCTTTGAAACTGGCACTCAACCACAAGAAAAAGTATGGAAGGAATTCAAACACTTGGGAGCTAAAGACCACTCTGCTTAAGAATGTTGGATCAATCAGGAAATCAAAGAAGAACTTAAACAATTCATGGAAACCAATGAGAATGAAGTCACATCTGTCCAAAACCTATGGGATATGGCAAAGGCAGTCCTAAGGAGAAAATACATAGTCATCCAAGCCTCACTCGAAAAATATTGAAAAATCCAGAATACACCAGCTCTTTTTACACCTTAAAGAACTAGAGAATCAGCAAGAAATTAAGCCAACCTCACACACAAGAAGGGAAATAATCAAGATTAGAGCAGAGATCAATGAGATAGAAACTAGAGATGCAGTAGAACACATCAAAACTAGAAACTGGTTGTTTGGATGAATCAATAAGATTGATAAATCACTGGCCAAATTAATCCAAAAGAAAAGAGAGAGGATCAAAATTAATAAAATTATGAATGAAAAGGGAGAGATCACAACTAACACTAAGGAAATAGAAACAGTCATCAGAAATTATTATCAACAGTTATATGCCAATAAGTTAAGCAACCTAGATGAAATGGATGCATCCCAGGAAACCTATAAATTTCCAACACTGAATCAGGAAGAAATTGACAACCTGAATAAACTAATATCTAGTAACGAGATTGAAGCAGTGATCAAAACCTCCCCCCCCAAAAAAGACCAGGATCTGATGGATTCCCTGGAGAATTCTATTGAACATTCAAAGAAGAAATAATACCTATTCTCCTAAAGCTGTTTCAAAAAATAGAAAAAGAGGGAAAACTTCCAAACTCTTTTTAATATAAAGCCAGCAGTACCCTGATTCCCAAACCAGGCAAAGACCCCACCAAAAAGGTCAGACCAATATCCCTGATGAATGTGGATGCCAAGATTCTCAACAAGACCCTAGCTAATAAGATCTAACAGTACATTAAAAATATTATCCACCATGATTAGGTGGGATTTATCACTGGGATGCAAGGGTGGTTCAACATTTACAAATCAGTCAATGTGATGGAAAAAATCAATAAGAGAAGAGAGAAGAACCACGTGGTCCTCTCAATTGATGCAGAAAAGCATTTGACAAGATACAGCATCTTTTCCTGATTAAAATTCTTCAAAGTATAGGGATAGAGGGAAAATTCCTCAACCTCATAAAATCTATTAATGAAAAACCCAGAGAGAATATCATCCTCAATGGGGAAAAGCTCTCAGCCTTCCTGTTGAGATCAGGAACACAACAAGGATGCCCACTCTCACCACTGTTGTTCAACACAGTACTAGAAGTCCTAGCAACAGCAATCAGACCACAAAAAGAAATAAACGGTATTCATATTGGCAAAGAAGGAGTCAAACTCCCTCTCTTTGCAGATGATATGATACGTTATGTGGAAAACCCAAAAGACTACAGCCCATACTACTAGAACTCATGCAGCAATTCAGTAATGTGGCAGGATACAAAATCAATATACAGAAATCAGTTGCTTTCTTATACACTAAAAATGAAAATAGAAAGGGAAATTAGAAAATTGACTCCATTTACTACAGCACCAAGAACCATAAGGTACCTGGGAATAAACCTCACCAAAGAGGTAAAGTTTCTGTACTCAAGGAACTACAGAACACTCATGAAAGAAATGGAAGAAGACACAAAAAGATGGAAGAGCATTCCATGCTCATGGATCAGAAGAATAAACATTGTTAAAATGTCTATACTGCTAGAGCAATCTATATGCTCAGTGCCCTCCCAATCAAAATTCCGCCAGTATTTTTCAAGAGCTGGAACAAACAATCCGATATTTTGTATGGAACCAGAAAAGACCCCAAATTGCCAAGGAAATGTTGAAAAACAGAGCAAAACAAAACAAAACTGGGGGCATCATATTGCCTGATTTCAAGCTTTACTACAAAGCTCTGATCACCAAGACAGAATGGTACTGGCACAAAAACAGACCCATAGACCAGTGGAATAGAGGAGAGAGCCCAGATATGAACCCTCAACTCTATGGTCAAATAATCTTCGACAAAGTAGGAAAAATATACAGTGGGAAAAAGACAGTCTCTTCGATAAATGGTGCTGGAAAAATTGGACAGCTACATATAGAAGAATGAAACTCTACCATTCTCTTATACCATACAGAAAGATAAACTTGAAATGGATAAAAGACCTCAACATGAGGCAGGAATATGACAGAATCATAGAAGAGAACATAGTAACCTCTTCGACATCAGCCACAGCAACTTCTTTCAAGAAATGTCCCCAAAGGCAAAGGAAGCAAGAGTGAAAATGAACTTTTGGGACTTCATCAAGATCAAAAGCTTCCACACAGCAAAGAAAACAGTCAATAAAACAAAGAGGCCACCCACAGAATGGGAGAAGATATTTGCAAATGGCACTACAGACAAAGGGCTGATATCCAAGATCTATAAAGAACTCCTCAAACTCAACACACACAAAATGGATAACCACATCAAAAAATGGGCCAAAGGCATGAACAGACACTTCTCCAAAGAAGACATACAAATGGGTAACAGACACATGAAAAAAAATGTTCATCATCACTAGCCATCAGAGAGATTCAAATCAAAACCACATTGAGATACCACCTTACACAAGTTAGAATGGCCAAAGTCAATAAGACAGGAAACAACAAGTGTTGGAGAGGATGTAGAGAAAGGGGAACCCTCTTACACTTTTGGTGGGAATGCAAGTTGGTGCAGCCACTTTGGAAAACAGCGTGGAGATTCCTTAAGAAATTAAAAATAGAGCTACCCTATGACCCTGCAATTGCAGTACTGGGTATTTACCCCAAAGATACAGATGTAGTGAGAAGAAGGGCCATCTGTACCCCAATGTTCATAGTAGCAATGGCCACAGTCACCAAAGTGACTTCAACAGATGAATGAATAAAGAAGATATGGTCCATATATACAATTGAGTATTATGCCTCCATCAGAAAGGATGAATACCCAACATTTGTATCACATGGATGGGACTGGAGGAGATTATGCTGAGCAAAATAAGTCAAGCAGAGACTCAATTATCATATGGTTTCACTTACTTGTGGATCATAAGGAATAACACAGAGGACATTGGGAGATGGAGAGGAGAAGTGAGTTGGAGAAAATTAGAAGGGGAAATGAATCATGAGAGAGTATGGACTCTGAGAAACAAACTGAGGGTTTTGGAGGGGAGTGGGAGGGGCGTTGGGTGAACCTGGTGGTGGGTATTAAGAAGGGTACGTATTGCATGGAGCACTGGGTGTGGTGTATAAACAATGAATTTTGGAATACACTCACAAAATTAAATTAAATAAAATTTAAAAAATTGTACCTGGCACAATTTTTGAGAACTTATGCTTTGATGATTTGAAGTTAGTGACACTGAGAAAAGAGGGAAAATGTCATATTTGAACAAGCTTTGGTTGATTTTGGTAATCATCATTAATATTTTTATATCAATTAATGAAAAGAAAGTCCTAAGTAAAGTGGTTCTGGAAAGAGGACATATCCATGAATTCACTGAAAAAACGTCCAGTTGTGGCAAAAGCATTTGTGTGGGAAAACTCTTGTCATTTATGAGGAAGAGAGGGGGGAAAGAAAAGAATATGAGTAAAGGTATAGAACCAGAGTATTAAAGGGCCCACAAATATGAAAATGGAGATATATTCATACTTTCACATATATCACATATAGGTGATATATATATATACATACATATCTATATAGATATATATATCTCTCACACACTTCAGAATTCCTCTGTATATATATTATATTTAATATATTATACATTATATATTTAATTATTATATAATATATTTATATATTTTAAGGTATCTTCCTTTCAGCTTATTTTAAAGGTATTATCTTTCATTATTTCCAGATAATTCTTCCAGTTCACATTTTAAATAAACTAAGTAAAACAACCACATTCTGTACTGCTTAGTAAAACACAAATTATAATTAATTTTAACAGTAAATTTTGTCTTTGATTTGTTATTGTAAATAAAGATATCTGCTTTTTTCAGTAATTACATATAGAATAAATCTACTAGATTTGAGGATAAAGAGCATTTTAAAAGGATTTTAAAGAACTAACTTTCTTTCAACTTCATCCTCACATTTTTTATTTATATTTCAAATATTATATGATAGTGAACTGAAGAAATGGAGTACATTTCATCTCTACAGCCTCCAGAGTTGAGAGGACTGCGGTTGAGAGGTTGATGAGAGGTGATACTAGGTCACCAAGTTATCCTCCAAAGTCAGTTTCTTTGTTCTTAATGTATTCTGTATGAATTTCTGATTTCACTGAGAATTAGGAACAAAAATCTCTATGCCCTCATCCAGAAGCCTCACATAGAAAAGGACCCCCAAGGAAATGGTAATGTGGAAGACACTGTGCTCAATCTCAGGAATAAAGGCTCCAGGAAAAGAAGGTTGGCCCCAACTAGTCAAAGACAATTTAAATTAGTAGTGAGATAAGGCAGTTGTGCAGGCTCTGAATCACAGGCAAGGTAAATGTCTCATCCAATCAAGTACAGGCAACAGCACCCAAACAGAAGGTGACTCACACGGATGAGCCATTATGCTTCCCACTCACATGACAGCAGAGAGGGTCTTCCTGTCAAGATAACACTGTTCTGGCCACATGCAGAGCAGTGAGAGAAGGAGTCTTCGTACATGAAAAAAATAAAAATAATAAAAAATTTTTAAAAAAGACTACTATTAGCTGATGCTGTCTCTGCAGAGCAGAAGCACTCTAATCTTATCTGCCTACTGTTCGTGCCATGGGAAGGGAATCTACTGACTCTAAAGGACATCCTTTGTTTGAAGCTTGAAATTTGGATTCTAAAAATGAGAAAGTGTTAAAACTAAAATAGCCATAACATTGGGTTGCATAGATAAGTGCACAACTTTGATGCTTGTTTTTACCATTTTATCTCTTCCTTACTTTGATATGTAATTCACAAGCAATAAAATATAGTCATGTACTGTACACTTTGATAATTTTGATAATTGTATAAAGCTTTGTACTCACCACCAAAATTAAGATATAGAAAAATCCCCAGCATTCTAAAAATGTTCCTTGTAACTCTTCATTGTAGATTTCCTCCCCCATTTCTCATCAATAGGCAATAGTGATCTTCCATCACTACAGTTTTTTATTTTTTAGAATTTTATATAATTAAAACAATGTGGAATATAATATTTCATATTTTATTTTTTTCACTTAGCATGTGTTTTCTTTTTTTCAAATTCATCTATGTTGCTGCATGTCTTAAAATTTTGCTCCTTTTTACTGTTAAGGAATGCATTGTAATATTAATGGTCACAAGATTACTAATTGATGGACATTACATTGTTTCCAGTTCTCTGCTCTTAGGAAGCATGCTATATTGAACATTTGTATACAAGCACTAGTGTTTTCATTTTTATTGGATAAGTACTTAGGAATGAGATTGCTGGGTTGTATCATTCATGTGTGCTTAATTTTATAAGAAATTGCCTTACTATTTTTTAAAGTTGTTGTACCATTTTGCATTTCCACTAGCAATGTATGAGGGTTTCTTGCCAATAATTGGTTTTGTCAGTCTTTTGACCTTTGGTCATTCTCATGGATCTAAAGAGTATCTCATTGTGGTTTTACTTTCCATTTCCTTGATATCTAATGTTACAGACTGAATTGTGTTTCCTCAAAGAAATATTGAAATCTTAAGCTCCATTACCTCATAAACTGACCTGATTTGGAAATAAGGTCGTTAAGGGTCTACTTAGTTAAGACGAGGTCATACTGGAGTAGGGTGGGCATCTAATCCAGCATGACTTGTGTCTTTATAAGAAAACAGCCGTGTGAAGACAGAGGCACACTTCAATAAGTAATATCTTCTTAGCTGCCTATATGTTGCCGGAAATTGTCTCACTAAGGACTTCAATAAAATGACATTTTTAATTACATATAACAAAAATTCATTGGAGGACTTATGTGCTGAGTACTAAACTAGAGTTTTAGTGCTGCACAAAGACATGCTCATTGCCCTCAGAAATGTCTAGCACAGTTAAATTGAGCAGAGTATAACTAAGTAAAAATGGGCATACATAATTGAATATTAAACAGAATAAAATAAACTCTGAGGAAGGAACTTAATGTACAGAGCTCCCAAGGAGGAGTTATAGCTTCTAGTATTGGAAATAAGAAAATATTCATGCAGAAAGTATTTGAGGTAAATTTTGTAAGATGAGCAAAATTTCAGAAGACCATGAGGATGGGAAGAAGGCATTCTTACTGCACATTTCCATCTGGAGGCACATCCTCATGCCTCTGAAACAGAACATGTACAAATCTGGACATAGCTCCTTCTTCCGCTTGCGCTCTGTATTGTGGTTAATGACATCAGTGTTGGGGTCTAAGATTACAAATTAGAGATTTGTGTTTACTCCTCTTTCTCATCGTTCTGCATTCAAATTGTTCTTTTGATTTGTCTCAGAAATTTTGTCTCCTAATTATCATTTTATGCTTAAAAGAGTCTAGGAGCTTGATCTCTCTCACATCAGTCTCTTATGGTGTGACCAGCCTTTAGGATGGTTCCCAGTAATGCTCATCTCCTCTTATTGGTAATCTTACATAGTGCCCTCCCACAGTGGAACAGAGTTGGCAGACAGCATGATATATTCCTTCTGAGATTAGGTAATAAAAGACAATCTAATATCTGTCTTCATTACACTGTCCCCCCCCCCTTTTTCTTTCTTCAGTCACTCACTCTAGGGAAGCTAATATGTCACAGAGCACTTATGGAGAAGCCTATGTGTCAACTGAGATCTCTTGTCAACAGCCATGTTGGAAGTGAATCCTCCAGCCCCAATCAAGCCTTCAGAGAACCGCAGCCATAGCCAACTTCTCAACTAAAACATCATAGCAGACCCAGAGGCAAAGCCATTCAGCTAAGGCTCTCTGGCTTTCCTGACACTCAGAATTCTGTCAGATAATAAATGTTTATTGTTGCAGGCTGCAAGTTTTGAGATAATCTGCTATGCAGAAAAAGAAACTAATCTACCCTTGATGGCACTTAATTTTCCATACTAATACTAGTTACCTTCTAATTAAAAAAAAATCTACCCATTTCCCAATATTCTATGATTTAGTACTTCTCGTATTGTTTTGTCATTAAGATATGCCTGCATTTACTATAGAACTTGATTGATAATAACTCTTCAAAATGTTGGGATTCAGAGCAAAAAGCATAAAGGAAAGGCTGTATGGGTTATCTCTGTTAAGTTCTTTGACTGCAATCTAGAGGAGTAATTGGGATTGTCTTAGATTAATTCTCAGATATCTTGTAGAGGTTATTGGCTATAAGATGGGAGGAATTTTTAACAATATTTGGTTAAAGTGAAAGCCAGGAATTTGTATTAGCCATGCCATCCAGTGGGGAAGAGGAATCCGAGGAAATATGTCAAAGTACTAGTAGCTTGGAAAGAAAATGTAAGCTAGGGAAGGCAAGGTTATACACACACATCAGGGTCCAAAGGGTGTGTGCATATGTGTGTATGTATGTGTGTGTTCACGTGTGTTGTGGGCATGGTATGGGAACAGAAGGTGTAAAGGAAAGGCAACCTAGAGAAGAAGTGGAAATTGCGGAGGGATGTTTTAAAAAAAATGGAGGGAAGCCAGAGATTAATTCGTCTTTCTTTTCAGGTCTGATTAGCCGACAGGAGAAGCACGACAGAAAATGCTGTGGCATCGGAATCCAACAGGTTTGAATCCCAGTTTGGCACTAGAGAAGTTAATAATATCCCTGAGTTACAGTTGTATATTTTAAACTTGGAGAATAACACTTTCTGTCCGGGATAAATATATTAAAATTAGGAAATGCAAAGAGCCTTGCATGGTACTGGGCACATAAGCATTCACACCAGGGAAGTCCAATAAAAGCCTTCCAGCATTCACCATATAAGCCTATATGTGATTCTGGAATTCTGATTTATATTCTAGACTTACCAAAAAAATGCACAGAATTGTTTAAATGAATGTATCTTCTTCTCTGCATAAACTTTGCTACAAAAAAAAAAAAAAAAAAAAAAAAAAAAAACTCCCCAAGGAATATAACAATACTCATTCTGAAATGTTAGTGCAGCCCATATTTTTTTTTTTAAGATTCTATTTATTTATTTGAGAGAGAGAGTGAGAGAGTGCATGAACAGGGGGGAGGTCAGAAGAAGAGGGAAAAGCAAGGTGCCCCACTGAACCAAGAGTCCTATGTGGGGCTCAATCCAAGAGCCCTGTGATTATGACCTGAGCTGAAGGCAGACATTTAACCACCCATTTAACATTGAGTCACCCAGGTGCCCTGCACCTCAGATTTTTTATATCAATGCTCATTATTAGATCGTACAGCTGGTAATTCCACTATCCCTTGCATTCATGGTGCTTGTCAATCTTTTGTTTTTTGATTGCTTTCCACTTGATCCCTGCTGTCCATGAGATCAGAAATGGCATCTCTGAGAATTTTAATGTACTAATAGAAAGGAGGCTAGAAGACCTCCCCTTCCAATCATCAGTCGAGTCCTGGGGCAATGGTGTTTTTTTTCTTTAGGACCTTATTACTCTAAGGGTTTTGAATTAAATGGCAATGTTATTTATTTAGTAGACAATACTTTTAGGAGTTAGCATTTCTTATGAAACATAAAACCTGTCCATTATTTACTGTATGCATACAAAGAATTTGATTTCTCCCTATCTACATACTTTTCAGGACACTATTTGTCAAATTGGAATTTGAAAACGCTAAGGCTATATATTCAGATTGACCTAGATCACCAAAGAACCATAGTAAAAACAATACATGAGCTGTAATTCTTTGCAAAGGAGCAGCAATTTAACACCTCATATTCCAGCTGCCTGCAAAGATATAATTTTAAAAAATTGTGCAACCTGATGTTTTATTATGATCTGGATACGTGAAAGCAAAAGCACTGGTCTTTCCTTTTTCAGTGACTAATGAGTGTAATTCGTTAGGGATCATCATGTGTACCTTTCAGCAAAGAAAAGGTTAACGTCCTCTCTTGCTTGCCTCTGTCTCCAGGAGAAATGGAGTTGCTCCCCACCCCCCTTTTTTTTTTTACCAAACAGAGTCCTTAAACCTTGGAATTTCTTCATGCTTTTCCATGACACAAATTGGATTTTTATATATTATTTTTTTCAAATTCTGTCTATAGATTTATATTAAAAAAAAGAAAGAAAGAAACAAATGGGAGTGGTGTGGGATGGAAGCTGGATTTTTCTTCTGGCTTTTGCTTTTATTAGCCACCATAAAGTTTTCTTTTTTTTTTTTTTTATTATTTTTTTTAAATCCACAATTCATAACCAGGAGCAATAACATAAAAATCAATAAGCAAGAAGTTAGGGTCTTGCCAGCCATCCCAAAGAATTTAAACCCTTTTTCACATCTAGTTTAGAAGATGCCAGTTGAAAGCTAAATCAATGCCTAGATGTGTGACTTTTTTTGCACTCTATGCTGAGGGAAAAGACAGAATTGTGCTTCTTTTTGTCGGTACCTTCTGTCAGGACAAGGGTGGAAAAATCCAAAATCAGGCAAATGTCTCCTCACGTTAAAGGGCTGACATTGTTATTCCTCTGTTAGCTGTAAATGTAATCTGGATAAAGCACCGGCTGATAACACATCCAGAGATGATCCCTCCCTGGGATGTTTGTAAAGTCTTCCAGAACCTAAGGAACTGGGGTGGTGTGGGGCTGGAGCTGTGGGAGACAGAACAGTGAACAGTTAAGGAAACAGGCTCTGCCAACAGAAGGCTCTATCCCTAGCACTAACCAGAGTGATAAGATCTTAGTTACTCAATGTTCTCAGGTATAAAGGTTCTTTTTATTTCTGCCTTACAGGATTTTTGTGAAAATTAAACAAGATTATTCATCAAAAATACCCAAATCTTGTATCATCAGGGGAATTACTTTTCCCTCCCAATGGCTACTCTTGGTAGGGCTTTCTTTCTCCCTTGCCTCTCAAGCTTTTCAAGCCAGTCAATTTGTGTTTCCATCACTTGGGACCAAATGTGGACTCACTAACACATATTTTGCGAGGAAAAGCGTGCATGCGCACACACACACACACACACACACACACACACACGGAATACCCAAAGGGTGCAAAGATTCTAATAGCAGCACAGAAAGCTTTTTAACTATCAAATTTACAAGTCTATACTGTCAAGCAAACAGAGATTTGGTTACGTTTAAATGGAATCATATCAGTCATTTATTAAGTTGTTTCAACTGCTATTTATGTCTATTGTGCTATTATACTGTTATAGTGGTTCTTTTTTCCCCCACTAAATAATAAGTACTTTTTATCCTCAATAAAATAACTACAATTTTTATATATGCAGAGAGTCATTTGGAATATGAACATATTTCTTGGTAAATTTTTTGTCAACCAAACCTCGCTAGATAAAGAGCTGGTAATGGTGGAAATTAAAATACTTTGCCATTCCTTCACATTCTTCTTTCCTTATTTCTCTCTGACCTTCGAATTCCTGTTTCTAACCTCCTGGCAAGCAGATGTTTCAGTTCTGGTATTCCATTTAAATCTGCCCCAGGCTCATAATGTTCCATGTATTTTCCTTTTCACTCTTCCTTTCTTATTATAAATACTATTATTTTATTTATAAGATTATACCTAGCTTCCAGAAGAAAAGACTGCCCATCCCGAAAGTAAGTCATCTTAAGGTGTTAGTGACAGTGCAGACATTCCCAGGTTGCTGTTATTAAAAAGATAATATTTTAGGTGAATTACTTTATTAGGACATAAGAGATGGGAAGTTAGTTTTTTCTGGGCTGTTTTAGAAATTCAGAGTTAATTAAGTTGATTGGGCTGAAGGATATTTAGTGATTTTTGCCATTCTCATATCTTGTGATTTATTTATTCCTAGTTCTTGAATTCTATAAGCCAGTTACTGTTTCACTGTAAAAGCCAGGCCAGCGTAAATTTTAGTGGAGAGAATTAATCATCAGTGTTTTTAAAATACTGCAAATGGATAAAGAGTTTCCTTTGCATCATATTCTTTCCCTACTTATTTTAGATTAGAAATGAGAAAGCGTGTACATTTCTTATACGTTTGGCAGTTCTCAAACTTCACTATGCATAGGATCACCTTAATAGCTCGATAAAAATTTACCCTCTCCCCAATCTCCTTCAGTATTTACTTTTTTCATCTTTTTCATAATGATTTTTTCCTCTACTTCACTGTGTTCCCCTTCTTTGGCCTGCTTCTCATCCCCCATTGTTCCCAAGGAAACTGCATTTTTTTACCAGCATCCCAGGTGATACAGAAGTCAGAGATTCCTTGGAGCACCTGCGTGGCTCAGTGGGTTAAGCATCTGCCTTGGGTTCGGGTCATGATTCCAGCATCCTGGGATCTAGGTAGTGGGAAACAGCCTTGTATTGGGCTCCCTGCTCAGTGGGGAGTCTCCTTCTCCCTCTCCCTCTCCCTCTGCCTCCTCTCCCACCCCACTGGACTCTTTTTCTCTCTCTCATATAAATAAATTCTTGAAGAAGAAGAAGAAGAAGAAGGAGGAGGAGGAGGAGGAGGAGGAGGAGGAGTATTTGACGATCCTCAAATCATTCTTGGAAAGACTAGATCGTTCAAGCCCTTGTTTACTTAGTAGGGAAAAAGCCCAGAGAAGTTGCTACCTATTGGAGTAATAGCTGATTTTAAAATTGGAAATGTTTAAAGAAATGTACACATATAGGTAAAGATCTACAGTGTTAGAAAACAGTAAAAGGCTTACTATTAGCCATTTTCCTCTCGTGCTTATTTGCTCTTGTTTAGATTTCCACCTTTTGACTCCTGTTCAATTTAACCTTTAACACAATTAGCCCAACTGCAGCTTAGTGAACTTCTCCATACCTCAGAGTAATTGCCTGAAAATGAACCTCAGCCTCCAGGAGCTGCGCTCTCCACTGAGACCTAACCTAGCCCATTCTTACTTTTAAGGCTTGACCCAAATCATCCATTTCCAGCCCAAGCTCATGCCAACCCACCCTCTTCTTCATGTTTGTCCTTCCCCTGGACCCAAAGCCTTTCCCCTTAGAAAATACAAGTTTGATTAAAAATTCTAGACAATGCAACAAAAAATAGAGAGGCTAAACATCCTTTTCCAGCTGCTTGATATTTTCTTTGTAAGCAAGTTTCTAAGAAAGTGTGAACATAATGTTGTTGTTTTGTTTTATTTTTATTTTTTTTTGAAGAGGAGATGTGACCAAGATGTCCTGAACATTTCCTTCAACTTGACCAAATTTCTTCCTGACTTTAGACCCCCTAACCACCTTTTCTTTACAGCATTTCCTTTGGAAAACGTGTTACTGCAAATTCTTTTTCTTCCCCTTTGACATATGAATCTTTTTAAAGCGTCTTGCCAGTTGTATAACTCTGGACTGCCTTTTTCAAAGATCTGGGAACCAACTTGTTGAAATACCATCTGTAGGGTAACAATAAATCTGTCTTCCAGCCTCTCTCCCCTGGTCTCAGTATGGGGGTAGGAGCCTGATTTCAGTGGACCCTCCCTTGTTCTGAGTCATAAAATTACCTCTTACCATAAAAATAAGAGAAAATTTGCTTTTCCTTCAGGTAAAGCCAATTAGTGATCATACATGCCCTTCTTTCTCTCCACCTCCACCTTCACCCCATCATCTAAAAATGCTTGGTGTTTTAGTTTCATTTACTTGAGCTTAAACTGAGTTCTGTCCTCCTTCCCCTAGTGCAATAGTCTTGAATAACTTTCCTTGCCTATTTAAGCTTGATGCAATTTTTCCTGTGGCACATGTTAATAAACATTTTGAGATGGGACAGGAACGTGGTAGTATGTGTCTTTCAAGTGAATCTCTTCAAGTGGGACTATTTCTTTACTTAAAAGGGCATGTATTTATGTCACACACACACACACACACACACACACAAAACAAACAAACAAACAAACAAACAAAAACCATACTGGCATACTTCCAGCAACTGTCATCATATTCACATTAACATACTTTTAGAAAAGGAAAAAAAAAGAAAAGGATCTATGTTTTAAATCTTAAACTCAGATGCTTTAATTCCTTCTGGAGATGTTTCTAATAGGTAAAAACAAACAAACAAAAAACTTTATAATTGTGGCGTAAGAGGCAGCATTATCCCATGATAATCAAGGGATTATCATGATTAACCTCTGATTTTAACCTCTAAAATTGGTGAATTCCATTAACCTTTGATGGTATTTTTTTCATCATCCAAAATGGACAGATTGTAGTTTTATCTTTGTTAGCCCTGTTGAGATAATTGTGTTTATATTTTATAGAACTGAAAGCTCAGATGTTTGATGTTTTGCTGTTGTTTTTAACTCTTGTCACTGATTCATGGTTGGATTTTATAGAAATCAGTTGATGACTTTATTGTTACTGATTTTTTCCCCCAAGATGCACAGGAAAATCAGAAACTACCTGGAAACTGCTCTCTGTCAGTAATAATCAAGAGTGAAACTTCTGACTAACCTCTATTTAATGATGAAAAACTTGTAAATAATACTAGGTTTTAGTGTATGAGCCAAAAAAATACTGCTTGGTTAATGCTCAACACATACCACATCAGATCTTTGGAAGCTACTAGTTGGTGTTCTAGTGAACACTAGTTTTACACTATTATTCAACTAGGTTAAATACAAATAAATAATAAAAAAAATAAATATTTCTATGTCATATATATATAAATATACATATATCAATATCACACGGTAATTGTTCTTGGATTGTATTTCTTTTGAGTGATAAGAAAAAATATAGAATGCATAACAACAATCCTGTGCACCACATATATCACTGACAAATTTTGGCATAATCTTGACTCCATTGCTTAAATGTAAGGTAACCAACAATGCCAGATTTGAATTATAATTTTACTGTCTTTGTAGGGGTAGATATCCCAAAAGAAGTCTTAGATGTAGCTGCACAAAACACAAGAAACAAACAATCAAATCATCCAAACAATAATAGAAGCAATGAAAGGCTTGAATTACCTTGTGAAATATCATATCAAGATTAAACTAGTGAGGGGCGCCTGCCTGGCTCAGTGGGTTAAAGCCTCTGCCTTTGGCTCAGGTCATGGTCTCAGGCTTCTGGGATTGAGCTCTGCATCGCATTGGGCTCTCTGCTCAGCAGGGAGCCTTCTTCCTCCTCTCTCTCTGCCTGCCTCTCTGCCTACTTGTGATCTCTGTCTGCCAAATAAATACATAAAATCTTTTTTTTAAATTTTTATTTATTTATTGACAGAGAGAGAGATCACAAGTAGGTAGAGAGGCAGGCGGGGGGTAGCGGGGGAAAAGCAGGCTCCCTGATGAGCAGAGAGCCCAATGTGGGACTCAATCCCAGGACCCTGAGATCATGACCTGAGCCGAAGGCAGCGGCTTAACCCACTGAGCCACCCAGGTGCCCCAATAAAATCTTAAAAAAAAAAAAAAGATTTAACTAGTGAAAATACTTTATGACTAATTAATATTCAGCCACATGTTATACCTGGCAATTCAAAAATCAGTCCCAAAATTTAGCAGATTGTAATAACTTGGATTGGTAGGTTCCTTCCCTAGACTTTTAAAAGATTAAGACTTTTAAAAGATTAAAGTCTTACTTTTGTCTGTTATATGTAATCATAATTTGCTAAAAAAGCAAATAAAAACTTATCTTGCTAGCACTTTGTAACATGTTCTTTTCTTCTTGGGAAGATGAATATCTGAACTGTTATGTACCTTCAGAGGAAACGAATATGTGGTGCATTCTGTAACAAAGATTTCCAACAGCCTATTGTGTATGGATTGGACATTCTTAATAGTGTATGAATAGCTTTGTGAAAACTAATTTTCAATATGCCTTCTGTTGAACTCGACTCCAAAGTAGTCATGGATGGCTTATGCTATAGCCTATGTATTCCTAGGTGACTGGGGGCAAAGGGATTGGTCATTAACACCAAGACCTCTTTTCATTTTGTTGTCCTGTTGTTTAAACATTTTTTACATATGAATATGGAAATAATTAAGTATTTTTGCTTGTGCTTAGAAGAATTTCAAGCCATGTTTTATTAATAGAATTCCCTGAAAAAAAAAATCACATTTTCCAAAGTCCAGAATATTTGAAGTGGGAGTTCAAAGTTCAGTTAAATGCAATGAATTCCTAGCATATATTTATAAATCATAGAGTTGTGGGTAAATAAAATAGGTAGTAGATGTCCTGATTAGGGAGGGAAAAGCTCTGTTGGTTCTTTGAAAATACAATAATATTTTAAAAAACAAAGAAAATCAATGATTTGAAAGAGAAGTAGTTTAGAACAGATCAGCAAAAGCAAGTGTGCTTATATACATACACACTTGAGATTTTTTCCCAGTGAATTTTGCTTGATAAAAATTATTATACAGAAACAATAATTCAAATACAATTCATTATGAGGATCCTTTTCCTTGTATCCATATTTTTAACCACAGGAGATTCCAAATGCAGAATAAGTTATATATTTGGGGGAGTTCCAATAAAAAACTTCTGCAGTCAACAGTTTGTGAAAGATTGGGCTTAATTTGCATTTTCTATCACTGTAAGAATGGAAGTTAGGTATCAGTTGACATCAATGTTGGATCCAAATTAATGAAGATAAAGTGGTGGGGTTGCTTGAGGAGGTGGCAGGGGGACAATGGCTACTCTGATGAAGGTGGATAGGAAAATTGAATGGTTTAAAAATGTGATTTCTCTCTGAGATCAATTTAATAAGCAAGATTTCTCTATTTCTCTTAATAACCAATGTTCCTCTAACAAGAAACATTATAGAAATGTTAACTCTTATAGGAAGGCTGATCTCTACGTGTTCACCAGAAGATAGGGTGTGGGTTTAAAACTTGTCAGAATGATAGATACTCTACTTTTCAGAGGCCCTTCTGTAAATTTCCATAATATGCTTTGGTCTAGAAAAAGAAAAATTAAAAACTAAAAACTCAAGCTCCATCCCTTATAATAAAATAGATAAGTAATAAAAAAAAATAAACAGTTTCTTATTTTAGTTAAATCAAGTCAACTTCAGTAAGCATTATTGCATCTTGTTGATTCTGAATTTCAGCACCTTAATTGCCTTCTTTAAGAACTAATGTCCCTAAAATTTATATAAAGACTAGAGGATAACCCTTTACCATTTCTCAAAATGTTTTTTTTTTTCTTCTAAAAAACAATGAAAAGAAAACTGAAGTTAAAGGGGAGGAAAGGAAGGCTGTTTATAGAAATTGTAAGCCTGGTGACTTCCTGATCTTTCAGATTCATCCTTGATTAAAAAACAAAAACAAACAGGAAAAATACCAGTTCAAGTGTAAAATTCTAGTCACAGCCAATTAAGAATGCAAAATTAAAAAAGGAAAAGTTTTTTTCTCAATGACTCCTGATTTCTTGCAAATGATCTTTAGTTACTTGACAAATAAGGAAATAAGTTTCTGTCTTCCACAACTGTTCTTAAAGAAACCGTGCTCTAGATAATAAAAATCAAAAGTCTATAAAAGGTAATTTTTCTAGTGTTATGTAATTAGAGTGTATTTATGGAGTTAGGAGCCCCTGTCCTGGTGAGGAGAAGTATATCGCACAGAGAGAAGCTCTTATGAGGCTTCTTAAGTCTCAACTACAGTTTTTGATCATCTTGATTGAGACTCCTCTAGACCCTTAAGGCCCTATGTGATTTACTAGTTCTGGGCAACTTGTAAATCCTGTGTGCGTATATGTGTATGTGTGTGTGTACATATGAGTGTGTGTCTATCTATCTAATACTCAGCAGTCAATTCCAATGTATGGATGTTTTTTCCTATACTATGAAGCACTTTTTGGAAACCAGCTCGGTGTCCTACATTCAACTCAACTCACTATCTATCTGGACATAGCATCCAATACCATAGGTTGAGGACTCATTCCTACAAGACTGCCTCCCTCCCTGCCCCTTCAGACACGAGCTGCAAGGCTAATGCCTCTGTGTTTCTGACTGGGCCACTCTAGATCAGAGGTTTCAATGATCCTCATCCTTGGGTACCATTAATTTGTTAGAATGGCTCACAGAACACAAACATTTTACTTATGAAGTTACTGGTTTGTTGTAAAGGAATATAACTCAGAAATGGTCAGATGAAAGACATGCACAGGACAAGGTATGTGGAAAAGGTGCTCAGCTTCCGTGTTCTCTGAGAACACTATCGTGCCCCAATCTCTATGTGTACACCGACCTTGAAGCATTCCAATCCTTATCTTCTGGGTTTCTATGGAGGCTTTATTACTTAGGTATGGTTGATTAAATCATTGGCCATTGGTGATTGATTCAACCTCTTCCCCACCCCCACCTTTATCCCCTTAGGTTAGGGAGGTGGGCTGAAAGTTCTAACACTCCAAGCACTTGATTGATTCCCCTAGCAACCAGCCCTATCCTTAGGTGCTTTACAAAAGTCATCTCATTATAAACTCACATGTGGTTGCAAGGGATCTTTCATGAATATCAATCAAGATACTTTTATAGCTCTTATCACTTAGGAAACTTCAAGGTATCTAGAAACTCTGTGCCAGAAACATGGATAAAGACCAAAGGTATGTATTTTTATTGTAAATCAAAATATCACACCATCATTTATATTTATCTTTCTATCTTATCTATGTATTACATGCAATAAATTAAAAACTAGATGTTTTTAATAATGTGTTTTATTTAAGGTTTCAGGCATCAGAGTCTATAATTGAGATACTATTTGAGATAGGACAGAGATGTCCATGTCCCAACCCCCAGAATCTGAATATTTTGCTTTACAAGGTAAAAGAGACATTGAAGATGTGATTAAAGGTTATAGTAATAAAACCTTTATATTACCCTTAGTTCTATCCTGATTTGAAGTACAGGCTTCTTAATTTACAAATATCACAGGGAGTACCTTAACCAGTAGGAAGCAAATGTCCTAGACTGAGAAGTAGAAGTGTCCTCAGGTGCTTCTCTGCCTTAGCCTCTAGAATCTACTGAACTTGATTGTGACATAGTGATTCATGACCTAGGAGCACATTCACTGGTCCACTTGGTAGTCTCATGTTATGGAGCTGATGGTAGAGGCCCAACTCTCAGGGCTGGTAGCATCCTATCAAATTCAATGAGTCCTCCAAATCTTCTATTTTTAGGATCACATGAGGATTTTTACAAAAACATGTTGCCTGTGCTTTATCACTTTATCTCATTCTGATTCAACAATTTTTTGGTAATTGACCCCAGGAATATGGATTTCTTTAATAATCATAACTGTCCATAGACCAACCTTAGTTCAGTAAACACAGTTATATAATACTTCAATATTTTTGACCATCTGTCATGTTTAAGTCCCTATTCTAGGTGCTATGTGGTGATACAGAAAGGAGCAAGACTTGGCACCTGCTTTAAAGAGGAAGGTAAGTCATAAATAATTCACCACAATAAAAGTGAGAAATAAGAAGTGCTAAACAAAAGCACTAGCTCATGGGATCAGATTGATGATTAAACATGCACTGATTTTCGTGGGTAAAGCTGGAGGCAGTTCCCAAGAGAAGGTGAGTTATATTAGGTCTGTGGGATTGAGAGAGAATATGGCCTCAGGCTCAGGAATCAGACAAGTTTGGATTTGAATTTACAACTCCACCTTGATGTCTTCCCTTTGATGAGATTCAATTTCTCCTAAGAAAAATGGGACAAATGAGATAATGCATTGATTAATGCGTGTAAAGTCCTTAGGTTAATGCCTGGCGCATTGCAAACATTCAGTGAATGTAAGTGGATGGTGATGATGACAATGATAAGGAAAAAAAGAGAAAAATCACTTATTATGGCTTCAACTCATAAAGATTAATTCTTATTCCATCTTTGCCTTTAGTTTCAACAATTTCTTCTCCATCTGCAAACACGCACATACACACAAATACACACACACAGACATACACACACCTTATGGATATGCTAACTAAACAGTATGTTAGAGACTAGTTGTAATTATTTGAATAAATAGGGCAAGAAAGAGCACATAAGTGAAAGAAAGCAGAAAATATAAAGGGTCAAGCCAAGGGGTTCTTGGCAGAAAGAGGATAGATGATAGGCCAATAAGAAGAAAGAAGAGAGAAACTTGAGATGATGCTGGAAAATAAAGCTCAGACCATGCAGTCCGTCAGAGATCAGATTAAGGATTTTGATCTTTCTCCTAAGAACAATGGTAAATTGCTGAAGTGTTTATGCAGATTACTTCCATGATCAGATTTACATTTGGGTAGTTTCTACAACCAACATGGGGCTTGAACTCACAACCCTCAGATCAAGAGTTGCATGCTTTACCGACTGAGCCAGTCAGGTGCCCCAGATTTGCATTTGGAATCTAATACTCTATCTGCATGAAGTGAGAACAGTTTAAAGGGTGCCAGAGTAGAGGCTTGACTGGGTACGAGACTATTTTCAGGGGTCCATCTGAGAGATGGTGGCAGCTTAAACTAGAGTGGGAATGATGGTGTAAGGAAGTGAAGATGATAGAGATACAGATACAGACATATTCTTATAACTAGATTTGGTGATTAAAAAAAGTGTTAAGGAAGATTCCCAAATTTATGATTATTGTAACTGGATAGATGGTGCTGCCTTTGTCTGAATTAGGAAAAAAAAAAAAAAAAAAAAAACGCTTTATTGCTTGACACAGGTAACTATAGGTTCAGTTTCATAGACGACCATTGAAACACTGTCCTAGGCAGTTCAATATGCCAGTTCAGTGCTAGGAAGATAAGTCTGAATAGGAGATACAAATTTAAGGACAATCTATGTTCAGGTAGCAGTTCAAGTGATAGCCAGGAATGGAATCCCTGATGAGAAGTTAAGAATGACAGAGGTAGGAGACCCAAGAATGAGCCCAGTGGAAATCCCAGCACAGGTAGTGGATAATGAATTGATGGTGGAAATCACTCTGACCTGGAATCATTCTGACTGTTAGGAGTAACAGCTATTCAAGTGTAAGTCTGCAGAAAAAGGATCACTGGATCCACTGAAAGATGTGTTTTTTTCAGATAAGCTGAAAAAATAACCCATAAAATAATATGAGTTTATAATAATGATAAAAAGTGTTATAGAAATGATAACCATGTAATATAATAGGAATAAGGCAAAGATGTGCTTTTGAGAGGAAAAGTTGATGTGCCAATGAAGACATGGCTGTTCTTTAATCCATACTCAGGGCCTTGAATATCTTATACATATTCAGAAATATAGCACTTGACTGGGTATTAACTCTGCCTATGATCAGAGGATAACTCAGTAAAGGAAAGAATTTTAAAGGTCAGTTTGGGTGGAATGTAGGAGAATTCTGAGCTAATTCTGGTAAATGGTTTTGACATCTTAACACTGAGGCATGAAAACATTGACTAGCTAGCACATAAAAGCCAGTCTGTATCTTCAATGTCATTCCTAAAGAAAAATTCTATATCTTTCTTTTCTTAGCTTTTCAGAAAATTTTGGGTAACATGAAGGCTAGAGATCATGACTAGAGCAGTTTATTAAAAAATATAATCATTTCAATTTACTGAAGTAAGCTGTCTGGAAGTAATAAATGGATATAGAAAATGCGAACAGCCCATGGCAGCAAATGAAAAATTCAGAAATAATATTATAATGGAGACTGCCTCTGTGAACACTGCAAAGATGGTTTTAAAGTGCGGTCATGAATTTATTTTTCAGATTTAAGAAACATTAGTCAGAAATACTAACATGTCAGATTTTATTTTAAAGATATCTCACCCATCTGGTTGGTATATACATGAGAAATCAAGAAGGTTTTTAACTTCTTTTTCTGTGTTTAACTTCAGTTATAAGATTTTTATTATAAATTGGACTCATTTCAATAATATCTACCAAGGGATCAATGAACTATAAATCTCAGGATAGGTTAGCATAACACAACCAAGAGTATAAAAAAAATCAAAGAGAAGGAGCCTTGATATGGAATTAAACAAACCAACCAGTCTTGCCATGTGAGTTCAAACTCTCAAAGTTATGTCAATGCACCCTACGGGGAAATTTTACCCAGCCTTTGGAAATTCCATTCTCTGTACTAATTAGCTAGGAGGGCATATTCAATACTAGATTATACTTTTCCTTTTTTGAGATCTACTTGGCCAATGGACAATTACTTTCCCCTGAAATTGCTTAATGTTTTGCTTGTTTATTTTTAGATATGGAATCTTATTTTCCTCTACTCTGGTCTTCGTTTGTTTATTTAAAGTAACATTAGCTCTACGTTATATAAAAGCCATAATTATTCCCTCTGGCTTATTTATTTTAAAACAGAACTACTTACTCTTCAAATGGTAGGTCAAAAAGTTGTTTCTTTGTACTAGAATATGCTGTTTGCAACAATTATACAATTATAAGATGATAATAAATACGTTATTTGCAAATAATTGTACCATGTAGACACGGACACTTGGAAATTGTTACACAGCCCTTCTAGACCCTGTGAGTAACAGAAATTCAGTACTTAATTGTTCATTATCATGAACTTTTATTTTAACTCATTGTTATCAAAAGAAATTATTCTAAAATTTAAAAAAAGCATTAATAAGCAATTAAGTAAAGAGGTATAAATTTATATCCTACAATAAAAAGTCCGTTACAGCAAGAACATTTAAATCACTTTCAGTACACTTGAAAGGACCGCTCAGCATCTGTTTCCCACATATATTCCATCTACATGTAAATTAATTTCCCAGGTTTCTCACTGACTGGTGGTTGAATAGCTCCATATGCTTCCAGGTTTAAGGGGTGTAACAAGAAGCCAGGAGAGGGAGCAGCTCTAAGTACTTCCACCATCACCACCTTAGACCGGATTGGGTCAGATATTCTCAGCTGCTGGTGTCTAGGGATGCTTCTGAGTGAGCATCTTGCGTCCTGTCTTGGAAGAAAGGTGTTATGTCTAGGCTGGAACATGTTAGGCAAAGTGAGATGGGCTAGTGCTGGTTACCTTTCATGTTTAATCAAGTGTTAAAATGCAAAGTCTGTTAATTAAAAATTAATTACATACACTATTCGTGAGTTTTTTTGTGTGTAATATTATTTTTTACTTTTTAGAAAGAGCTTACAAAACTATGAATAAAATAAGGTCAATTTGCTTTTTAGCTTTTTTGCCTTTTTTTTTTTTGAGAGAGAGAGAGAGAGAGAGAGAATGAGTACAAATAGGGGGAGGGGCAGAGGAAGAGAAAGAATCTGCAGCAGACTCCATGGGCAGCATGGAGCCCAAGGCAAAGCTAATCTCACAACCCTGAGATTCAAGACCTGAGCAGAAATCAAGAGTCAGAGGCTTAACTGACTAGGCCACACAGTCACCCCAAATTTACTCTTTAATAAGTAGTTTAGAAATCTATATATTTTAAAAGATTTTTATTACCCCACTTTACTGTCTAAAGGTCCAAGATTGGATGGTAAATTACACAGTTGCCTCTTCCTTCCTCATCTTAGCCACATTAATCTAGAATTTTCCCATGTCGTGGACTTTGTACATGCTGCTCCCTGAACCTGAAAAACCATCCCTCCAAAATCCATTACTTTGGAGCACATTGTTCCTTTAGGGAAACTTCTCTGAATTTCTAGACTATGTTAGGTCTTAAAGGAGAGAGCTTCTTTTTATAGCACTGGATTTTTTTCTTCTTTAAAACTTTGGTCACAGCTTAAATTGGATATCAATTAGTGTTTTTATTTTATTTTCTATCTTACTCATTAGTGTAAATCCAGAGCCTAGCACAATGCCATCACATATTAAATAAATGAATTTACTTAACTAAATAAAATAAAATAAAATAAAATAAATGGTGAAAAAGTGCCTGGATAGAAGATGCAAAATGGGGGTTAAGAAAGTGTTTTAAGATCAAGTATGCATGTATTTAAATATATATATATATATATATATATATAGCCAGTAGAGAGGAAAAGATTGAAGACACAAGGAAGAGCAGAGCTCCTGATACACCAAAAGTTTGGGCTGACACTAGCAATGCAACACATTTTCCATTAGAAACAAGAGAGGAGAAGAAAAATTAAATTGCATGTGTAAGAATCTTGCTACGTTATGGCAGGAATTTGTAAGAGTATTTAATAATAAATTCTATAAATTTTTTTTTTCTGGAAAAAAAAAAAAAGGAAGGAAGGGAGAGAAGGAAGGAGCGTGGAGAAGATTTGAGGTAGCTCTGGTAGGGATTGGAGAGAACTCTGACTGTAAAAATGAGAATGAATGATGGGGAGCATCCCAGAACTCAACTGAATAGAAGACTGAATTGGTTGTGGAAGACTTACCTCCTTGGTCATTAGATATTTTCCAGTACCTCTCGGTAGCTTAGGGCAGGAATAGAGACGAACGATTGGCTGACCCCAAGGTTGAAGTTTTACTACATTGACAGGGAATTGCACATGCTGACAATCATACAAGATCTGTCATTTTTTACAACACTTTTTTCAAAACCATTGCATTTGCTTACTCTCTTACTCCACGGGAATCTCTTCTCAACTGTCATTTTATCGGAGTTCTTCCCTGATGATTCCATTCAAAATATTACTTCAGTTTTTATTTTTATATATTTAATATATTTTGTTTTCCTTTTAGTTCTTGCCATTATGTGGTTTAATATTATATAATTTATTCGTTCCTTCCTTCCTTCCTTCCTTTTTTGTATTTCTCTCTCCTCTTCAAAATTATACTATATGAGAGTAGGAACATTTAAAAATTGTTAGACCCCAGCTCTAACTATACCCAGAATATAATAGGAACTTACTCAATATTCAAATTCATTCATAATTTAAATGATTATGTCAAAGACTGAGCACAAAGAACTTTATAGAGAGAAATTGGGGGGGAGGTAAGATAAGGATATAAAAAGTGTTAAGTTGGGGCACCTGGAAGGCTCAGTCACTTAAGCATCTGCCTTCAGCTCAGGTCATGATCCCAGGGTACCGGGTTTGAGCCCCACATCAGTCATCCTCCTCACAGGAAACCTGCTTCTTGATCTCTTCCCTGCTTGAACTCTTGCTATTGTTCTTTCTCAAATAAATAAATAAATAAAATGTTTAAAAAGTGATGTTTATTTTCAACTTTTTGAGGAACCTCCATGCTGTTTTCCAGAGTGGCTGCACCAGCTTGCATTCCCACCAATGGTGTAGAAGGGTTTCCTTTTATCCACCTCCACGCCAGCATCTGTCCTTTCCTGACTTGTTAATTTTAGCCATTGTGACTGGCATGAGGTGGTATCTCGTGGTTTTGATCTGTATTTCCCTGATGCCAAGTGATATTGGAGCACTTTTTCATGTGTCTGTTGACCATCTGGTGTCTGTTGATCATCTGGATCTCTTCTTTGCAGAAATGTCTGTTCATGTCTTCTGCCCATTTCTTGATTGGATTCTTTGTTCTTTGGGTGTTGAGTTTGATAAGTTCTTTACAGATTTTGGATACCAACCCTTTATCTGATATGTTGTTTGCAAATATCTTTTCCCATTCTGTCAGTTGTCTTTTGGTTTTATTGACTGTGTCCTTTGCTGTGCAAAAGCTTTTGATCTTGATGAAGTCCCAATAGTTTAGTTTTGCCCTTGCTTCCCTTGCCTTTGTTGATGTTTCTAGAAGAAGTTGCTGTGGCTGAGGTCGAAGAGGTTGCTGCCTATGTTCTCCTTGAGGATTTTGATGGATTCCTTTCTCACATTGAGGTCTTTCATCCATTTGGAGTCTATTTTTGTGTGTGGTGTAAGAAAGTGGTCCAGTTTCATTTTTCTGCATGTGGCTGTCCAATTTTCCCAAAACCATTTGTTGAAGAGACTGTCTTTTATCCATTGGACATTTTTTCCTGTCTTGTCAAAAATTAGTTGACCATAGAGTTGAGGGTCCATTTCTGGGCTCTCTATTCTGTTCTACTGATCTATGTGTCTGCTTTTGTGCCAGTACCATACTGATGATGACAGCTTTGTAATACAGCTTGAAGTTTGGAATTGTGATGTCACCAACTTTGGCTTTTTTTTTTCAACATTCCTCTGGCTATATGATGTCTTTTCTGGTTCCATATAAATTTTAGGATTATTTGTTCTATTTCTTTGAAAAAATGGATGGTATTTTTATAGGGATTGCATTAAACATGTAGATTGCTTCAGCTAACATAGACATTTTCACAATATTTGTTCTTCAAATCCATGAGCATGGGATGTTTTTCCATTTCTTTTTGTTTTCCTCAATTTCTTTCATGAGCACTTTATAGTTTTCTGAGTACAGATTCTTTGGCTCTTTGGTTAGGTTTATTCCTAGGTATCTTATGGTTTTGGATGCAATTGTAAATGGGATTGACTCCTTAATTTCTCTTTCTTCTCTCTTGTTGTTGGTGTATAGAAATGCAAATAATTTCTGTGCATTGATTTTATATCTTGATACTTTACTGAATTCCTGTACAAGTTCTAGCAGTTTTGGAGTGGAGTCTTGGATTTTCCACATAAAGTATCATATCATCTGCAAAGAGTGATAGTTTGACTTCTTCACCGATTTGGATACCTTTAATTTCTTTTTGTTGTCTGATTGCCGAAGCTAGGACTTCTAGTACTTTATTGAATAGCAGTGGTGATAATAGACATCCCTGCCATGTTCCTGACCTTAGTGGAAAAGCTCTCAGATTTTTTTCCATTGAGAATGATATTCGCTGTGTGTTTTTCATAGATGGCTTTGATGATATTGAGGTATGTACCCTCTATCCCTACCCTTTGAAAAGTTTTGATCAAGAAAGGATGCTGTAGGGGCGCCTGAGTGGCTCAGTGGATTAAGCCGCTGCCTTCGGCTCAGGTCATGATCTCAGGGTCCTGGGATCAAGTCCCGCATCAGGCTTTCTGCTCAGCAGGGAGCCTGCTTCCCTCTCTCTCTCTCTCTGGCTGCCTCTCTGTCTACTTGTGATTTCTCTCTGTCAAATAAATAAATCTTAAAAAAAAAAAAAGAAAGAAAGAAAGGATGCTGTACTTTGTCAAATGCTTTTTCAGTATGTATTGAAAATATTATATGGTTCTTGTTCTTTCTTTTATTAATGTATTGTATCATTGATTGATTTGTGGATATTGAGCCAACCTTGCAGCCTTGGGATAAATCCCAATTCGTCATAGTGAATAATCCTTTTAAAGTACTGTTGGATCCTATTGGCTGTATGTTGGTGAGAATTTTTGCATTTGTTTTCATCAAGGATATTGATCGGTAATTCTCCTTGTTGATGGGGTCTTTGGTTTGGACTTAAGGTAATGCTGGCCTCATAAAATGAGTTTGGAAGTTTTCTTTCCATTTCTATTTTTTGGAACAGTTTCGGGAGAATAGGAATTAATTCTTCTTTAAATGCTTAGTAGAATTCTCCTCGGAAGCCATCTGGCCCTGGCTCTTGTTTCTTGGGAGATTTTTGAAGACAGCTTCAATCTCCTTACTGGTGATGGGTCTGTTAAGGTTTTCTATTTCATCCTGGTTCAGTTGTGGTAGTTTATATGTCTCTAGGAATGCATCCATTTCTTCCAGATTGTCAAATGTGTTGGTGTATAGTTGCTCATAATATGTTCTTATAATTGTTTGTATGTCTTTGGTGTTGGTTGTGATCTCTCCTCTGTCATTCATGATTTTATTTATTTGGGTCCTTTCTCTTTTCTTTTTGATAAGTCTGGCCAGGGGTTTGTCAATCTTATTAATTCTTTCAAAGACCCAGCTCCTAGTTTCATTGATTTGTTCTATTTTTGTTTTGTTTTGTTTTTTGTTTTTTGTTTGTTTCTATTTCATTGATTTTTGCTCTAATCTTTATGATTTCTATTCTCCTGCTGGGTTTAGACTTTTTTTGTTGTTCTTTCTCCAGCTCCTTTAGGTGTAGGTTTAGGTTGTGTATTTCAGACCTTTCTTTTTTCTTGAGAAAGGCTTGTATCGCTATATATTTTCCTCTCAGGACTGCCTTTCCTGTGTCCCACAGATTTTGAATAGTTGTGTTTTCATTATCATATGTTTCCATGAATTTTTTCAATTCTTCTTTAATTTCCTGGTTAACCCATTCTTTCTTTAGTAGGATGCTCTGTAGTCTCCATGTATTTGAGTTCTTTCCAAATTGTCTGTTGTGATTGAGTTCTAGCTTCAGAGAATTGTGGCCTGAAAACATGCAGGGAATGCTCCCAATATTTTGGTACAAGTTGAGACCTGATTTGTGACCCAGGATATGATCTATTCTGAAGAATGTTCCATGTGCACTAGAGAAGAATGTGTATTTTGTTGCTTCAGGATGGAATGTTCTGAATATATCTATGATGTCCATCTGGTCCAGTGTGTCATTTAAGGCCTTCATTTCCTTACTGAACTTTTACTTGGATGTTCTGTCCATTCCAGTGAGGAGGGTGTTAAAGTCCCCTACTATTATTGTATTATTTTCAATGTGTTTCTTTGATTTTTTTATTAATTGGTTTATGTAGTTGGCTGCTCCCATGTTAGGGGCATAAATATTAAAAAAAATTGTTAGATCTTATTTTTTAGTATGACATAGTGTTCTTCTTCATCTCTTAGTCTAGTCTTTGACTTAAAATCTAATTTAACTGATAAAGGATTGCCACCCCAGCTTTCTTTTGATGTCCATTAGCATGGTAAATTGTTTTCCACCCTCTCACTTTAAATCTGGAGGTGTCTTTTGGTTTAAAATGAGTTTCTTATAGATAGCATATTGATGGGTTTTGTTTTTTTATCCATTCTGATACCCTGTATCTTTTGATTGGGGCATTTAGCCCATTAACATTCAGGGTAACTATTGAGAGATATGAATTTAGTGTCATTGTGTTGCCTGTAAGGTGACTATTACTGTATATTATCTCTGTTCCTTTTCAGTCTACTACTTTTAGGCTCTCTCTTTGCTTAGATGACCCCTTTCAATATTTCCTGTAGAGCTGGTTTGGTGTTTACAAGTTCTTTGAGTTTTTGTTTGTCCTGGAAGCTTTTTATCTTTTCTTCTATTTTCAGTGATAACCTAGCTGATTATAGTATTCTTGGCTGCATGTTTTTCTCATTTAGTGTTCTGAATATATTATGCCAGTTCTTTCTGTCCTGCCAGGTCTCTGTGGATAAGTCTGCTGCCAGTTTAATATTTTTACCATTGTATGTTACAGACTTCTTGTTTCAGGCTGCTTTCAGGATTTTCTCTTTGTCACTAAGACTTGTAAGTTTTACTATTAGATGATAGGGTGTGGACCTATTCTTATTGATGTTGAGGGAGATTCTCTGCACCTCCTGGATTTTGAAGCTTGTTCCCTTTCCATATTAGGGAAATTCTCTATAATAATTTGCTCCAATATACCTTCTGCCCCACTCTCTCTTTCTTCTTCTTCTGGAATCCCAATTATTCTAATGTTGTTTCATCTTATGGTATCACTTATCTCTTGAATTCTCCCCTTGTGGTCCAGTAGTTGTTTGTCTCTCTTTTGCTCGGTCTTTATGCTCTATCATTTGGTCTTCTATATCACTAATTTTCTCTTCTGCTTCATTTATCCTAGCAGTAAGAGCCTCCATTTTTTATTGAACCTCATTAATAGCTTTTTTTTATTTCAGCTTGGTTAGATTTTAGTTTTTTTATTTCTCCAGAAAGGGCTTTTATTTCTCCAGACAGGGTTTCTCTAATATTTCCCATGCCTTTTTTGAACCCAGCTAGCACCTTGAGAATCATCATTCTGAACTCTGGATCTGACATATTACCAACATCCATATTGATTAGGTCCCTAGCCTTTGGTACTGCCTCTTGTTTCTTTTTTTTTTTTTTTTTTGGTGGTGAGTTTTTCCACCTAGTCATTTTATGTAGATAAGAATATATGAACAAGAGAATAAAATACTTTCAGAAAGTGGTCGATTTTCTGTTTCTAGAATTGCTGCTCTTCTTCTCTTCGATCTCCTGTTGGATTTGTAGGCATTTGGAATGTTTTGATAACTATCTAGCTGAACTCCTACTGCCTGATGTCATCTCAGCCTGCTATTCCTCTGCCACCTTGACTCCTCCTTCCTCAAATAACATTTTAAAATTTCTTCCATAAAGACCAATTTGAAAGGATTCATACAGTAATAGAGACATTGTGGAAGCTGTTTTTAGTTAGTGGTTCATTATATTCATGGTTTTGTAAACCAGGTAATCATAACTCTAGATAGACTACTATTCCTTTTGGGGACATGGAATCAAGAGTTAGGGACAGCTCTCAAATGTTAGGGATAAATGAAAGCCACAAGTGTTACACTCAAAAAAAGGGGGGGAAAGTTCAGAAATGTAGATATGTAGATATGTATTCTCCATAAGAATAAGTCAACTAAAATCTAGGGATGCCTTCTGTTGGAAAGTAATAAACACGGAGATCCATTGGACAAAACCAGGAGTCCGGAGACACAATGTGCATCAGGTACCAGTACTTCATTCTTTTTAGGGCTGAATAATATTCTATTTTAAAGATATACCACATTTGTTTATCCATCTTTCAGCTGATAGACATTTGAGTTGTTTTCATTTCTGGCTATTATGAATAATTGTTATGAACATTCATTTATACATTTTTGTGTGTTCTTAGAATTTTATTTCTGTTTCATAATGATTCATTATATTTTCCAAGTAATTTCTGCATTTTAAAGTATTGCAAAGCAGAAGCAAGGAACTACATTTCCCAAAATCTCTCTTCATTTGATTCCTAGTTAGAATATGCCCATGAGAGACTCCTTAGTGATATTTGAAAGGTCAAAGAGAAGGAAAGGTCATTATTTTACAGAGGTAGTTGACACCAGACACCTGAGGTAAATGTATTTTTGAGCCAGCTGGATCTTCATTTCCTTCAGCTCAAAATAATCCACAGGTCAAAGTGGCATATTCTGTTCCCTCTTGATATAAACCCATACATGCCTAAAAGAGGTCCAGGAAAACAATACCATATAGAAAGGAAGCTATGACTCCATTTCCATTTTTAGTTATATCATAAAGCTTTTAAAAAAAATTGAAAAAGGAATGAAAAGTAATGGAAATTAAATCCAAATTCACATTCAAAATCACTCCAGCTGCATAATGAGTGATAATCAATAATCATGTTCTCCCACTGTGTTTATCCATTTCACTGCAACTTGCTAATCGAGAGGGATTGCACTCTGTTAAAAATATTTGGGTCTTGATATTCAGTCAGACATGAGAATCTTCTCACTACAGGAAAAAAAAAAAAGTAATGGAGACTCTGGGGCATATTGGGAAATAAAAGGAAGCTATTAAGTTGGTAATTTTATGCAGGAAGAAATCAAAGCACCAGAAGAGAAAGAATAAGAAAAGGGTAAGTCTTGCAGGAAGTGCCAAGCTGTCTCCTGTGATATTTTTACATAACAAATACAACTTTTTTACTTAATCAACAATGTAGAGAGTAAGTATTAGGATGACTCTACATGAGCTGAACATAGTAGAAAATATTGTTGGAGAGAAAATGAGAGAACTTGCTGATAATACAGTACTTGCAAAACAAGCTTGTGCTATTTCCCTCTTGACACCGTGTCTGTTGTCTACCAGGGCAATCATATCCAACAGTAATTGTCTAACAATTGTTCCGTACTGAGAAAATACTTCTGATTACAGACATTAACACGTTTAGGCATTAAACCTCCTCACTGTAATTACCCTTGAGCTTATTTTCACAAATGAATTAATATGCTGATCACTTGGACTAATACAACCAGCAAAAGGGTGATGAATTGCTTCCAAATCAGATAAAATGAAGCATGACATCATTTAATTAATTTCATGGAAGTGGGGGGTTAAGGCAGAAAGAAAACATTTCCACTGGGGCTATTTTGCCAGAATGGGGTGTGAAGTCTGGGCAGGAAGAAGGGAAAAATAGGTGAGACGCGGTATTACTGAAAGCTTCTTTGTTTTTGAGTAAGTGGGTTTGCATACTCCCTCTTACCACTTGACACAGTGATACTTTTGTAGCCAAGTGCCCAGAGCAGGGCAATTGAGTGCCCCAGTGGAACGACTTAGAAGGCAAAATGTGTGTGTTTCTCCATTCTAATGCTGAAGATAATTTGCCTTCCTGAGTGAGTAGCTTGAACTAAAAGGATACAAATATCAAAAACTTGATTTTTGATAAAAAATAAATAACATAAAAAATAAAAAATAAATAAAAACGAAACAAGCAAACAGAAAGCAAAGACAGACGGGGGACACCTGGGTGACTCAGTTAGTTAAGTGTCTGCCTTCACCTCAGGTCATGATCTCAGGGTCCTGGGATTAAGACCCCGTGTCAGGTTTCCTGCCCAGCGGGGAGTCTGCTTCTCCCTCTCTCTTTGATCCTACTCGTCCTGCCTGTGCTCTCTCTATGTTGGTCTCAAATAAATTGATAAAATATTTATCTGAAAAAAAAAAAAGCAAAGACACGTAGAAAAAGATGTGCTAACAGTTGTGATTAGGGCATAAAATAAATTCTCCTTCCTCATAACCAACAAGTAAGGAATAGTGGGAAGGAACAATGTGGCCGGGTGAACAGGTAGTGAATGTTCCTGATGTGGGTCCAGAGGTGACTCACTTGCATGACTGTGAGGATAGTAATCCATCTTCCTGACTATATCCATGTTGTTCAGTCACAAAAAAAAAAAAAAAAGCTTTAGAAAAGCTACTGGCAAATCAATAGTCCTTTATTTAGATCATGGTTTGATTTCTTCCACTATCTCCTACCCATTCCTGTCTTTGAAGAAGCTAGAATCACCTCGCTAGGGATTTTTAAAGAAAACATGTTTGATTTAAGGTAGTTTCCTTCAAACTTTATGTGAAGCTATTTTTGAGATGCAGAACTGGGGTATACCTATTAAAAATCCCATTGATAATAAGACAAATTAAAAACTTGAGATGTTTGAGTTACCACTTTACATTCTTTTTATAGAAAAAATCATAGTTATGTTTTAAATCACATAATAGTAAATAAAGGCTTAAGGTTTTTTTAGTCATTGGTTTTCCATTTTTGAGTAACAGTGCATAACTTTGCAAACAACGGGCTCTAAGCAATGCTTGTTAATTAAATTTATATATATGAGAATACAAGCTCAGTAATCCTACAATCTGATTTGGATCTCAGCTGCGTACTGTGTGACTTTAGGCAACCTGTTTCAAGTCTGCATTTTCTTAACTATGAAATGAGCTCAATCGCACATATAGGCTTGGATAAAGATTTGATGTAGGAAACATATAAAGTAGCTTGCATTCAATAACTATTGATTTTTTTTCTTTTCATCAATTGTTGAAATTGCCAACATTTATTGTTAGCAATTGTTAATGTTAATCTCACATCCATTCAAAGCACAGCCACACCTATACCAAATATACTTCCCTCCTTAACATCTCTATGCTGCTCCTATTCTTACCCATCTTCAAATGTTTTTTTATAAACAGTGAGGACAATCATCTTAAAATATAAATTGGGTTTGTCGTATTCTGTACTTTAATGCCCTTCAGTTACCTGAATTTATACTTCAAATGAAACCCAAACTTCTTTCCATTCCTATGTTCTTTGACTCCTACTTTCCCAGTTCATCCCTATTGCTCTGTAGCTAAGTCCTTCTATTTAAATATTAAAGAAAACATAAACATCAAGAGTCTAAATAATGAGCACAGAGTGGGAAAGTTTTAGTGTCCAATAAGGAGCCCAATTTAGCAGAGTCTTAGCTCTGGAAGAGGAGGTTGGAGAAAGAGTAGATTTTGTAAAGCCAAAAAGAAAAACAAAAGAGGGAACTGTTCAAGACTAAGTGAGAAGCCTCTGGAAATACAGGATGGACTGTTGGTGTAGTCTTGCTTGTCTGGTGAATGCTGTGGGCTGTGTAGTTTATGCTAAGCATGTGGACAGTCTGCCTGGATGGTGGGGTCCAGCTGCTTCCACTATGATGTCACCATGTCAGAGTCAGGATGATGGTATCTAGGCAAGTCCACTCCATATCTCCCAGGCCGGGCGGCCAGGTCTGCATTGGTCCCAGCCATACTGGTCTTCTTTCATTTCTGGAATACACATGCCTGGCTTGAGGTTTTTGAAGATGCTCTTCCTTCTTCTTGAAACATTCTTCTACACTTCATCTATCTCTCTACTTCTCTTCCTTCGGAGCTCACCTAAAATTCTACCTCCTCCAAGAGATCTTTCCTGACCACCACTTTATCTCCTCATATCATTCTTTACCTCAGCTCATTTTTCTTCATTGCACTTAGAATAATGTGGAACCATTCTACTTCTTTACTTATGTATATATGTGCCACTCATGCATGCAGGCATACATCTATGTCTCTATTTATCTATTTATTTGCTAGTCTCTATCCTATTAGGCTTTAAACTGCATTTGCAGAGCAAGCTACAGAAGAGAAATAGGATTGTTTTTCACCTCATTTTCTTTAATTCAACAGGCAAAAGGGAAGCTATGATGACTGAATGAGTGTCAAAAAATCTAGTTATAGTTAATTCATAGGTATTACATAGAGATACCACTCACATTCTTTGGGGTTATTAACAGTGGATCAAAATGAATATTCCTTTAGTAAAAAGCCTAAAACTTCATTTCTGTATGTGTAGTGTTAATATTCAAATATTTGTATGCAGTCAGCCTTTGGAGCAAGCAAATGTCCTCTAACTGCAATTTCAGACTGGTCAAGGTAACAGACCTTTTTCATTAAGTACTTCCAAATTTCTAATCTATCCATGAACGTGAAAAATCTGTGCTAATTAAAGCCTGTCATATAGGCCAATAGTGCAGAGAGGACCTGGGAGGTTCCTAAAATTTAAAGGAGCAGCTTCTGTATTAAACACAACTAGGATTTTCTGCACCATAATGCAAGATGTGGTTTCATTCTGGTTTTGTTACCTGATTTATGAGCCACTGTTAAAATGCTCAGTGGGATTTTCACCTTGTAAAATGTTGATCAATTTTTGTAGCTAGAAAAAGGAAAACTGCTCAATGTAGAGAACATTTGCTAGAACAAATTTAGTGGGTAAAATTCCCACTTCTTTTACATCATCCTGTCATGTGTCCCAAGGATTTCAAACTCAAATGTCTTCAGAGGTTTGGCAGAGTGATTTTATTTCTTATTGGCAGCTGAGCTGTACAAAATGGAGACTTCTCAGCTAGCTAGGGGTAGTCACTGTCAGTTCCAGAAAATTCTTGCTATGCAAAAACAAATCCATGAATGCAGTTTTGTCCAATTTTTTAATTTTTCAAGAGAAGTTAGATATCAAAATTTTTCAAAAATTATGTATATAATAGAAAACATACAAATTTTGTTTATTTATTTATTTATTTATTATATAATGAGAGCAATTAATGGAAAAGTTCTGAAACATGACATGAACCAACAACAGAGGTCTGTGGGTTAAGCATTCTCTTCCAATTTGTGGCTTCTGTACTAAATCATGTTTTTATTCTTCAGAGCAACACTATTCATTATAAATGTAACATAGAGCCACGTATGTAATTTTAAGTTTTCTAGTAGCCACGTTAAAAGGAATAAAAAGAATCAGGTAAATGTAATGTAAACAATGTATTTTACTTAACTTAATATATCTGAAGTATTGTACTTTGACTACATATTCGATATAAAAATTATAGATAGTATATTTTACATTCCTTTTACTATACTATATCCTTGAAATGTGGAGTGCACTTTACACTCACAGTGCATCTCAATGTGTAACAATCAACAAAGTCATTCAACAAGTTATGCTGTGCTCACCGTAAGTGTTGCTACCATATCTGTTTCATTTTTAATGGCCACATAATATTCATGACATTCACAAACCATAAGTTATTTATCCAGTTCTTGAATGTTAGACATTTAGGTTGTTCCTATTTTTCATTAAAATGAACCATATCATGATTAATATTCTTATACAGAGTTTTTCTGAAGAAAATTTCCAGAAATTTAATTTCTGAGTTGAAGTGGCCAAAACAATAAATAAATAAATAAATGAAAGGTCAAAGTTTGTGCCAGTGCCAATGTACATCCTGATTTATATTTTATGTGAAAATCCCTTTCCTTAATCTGACCATAACTTTTTTTAGCATTACTTATCTCATAGGGAAAAAAATGATGCCTCATCATTTTAATTTTTATTTACTTTGCTATACTGTTTGAATATTTTCATGTTTATTAGCCAAATGATTTTTTTCTTGTCAAGATGGCATCATTATTTTCATTTTGATGCATTTCTTCTAAAAACAGCAATACTACATAAAATAGAGCTGGAAACACAAGAAGTGGATAGGTTAAATGCAAATTTATGAAGTTAAATATGATTGAAAAATGTCCTTTTGCTCATTTTTAAATCTTGTATTGATCTTTACACTGTTGTTTTGTCAGAAATATTTGCATATTAAATTATAAAACTTTAACTTACCATATATATTGCAAATCATAATTTCCAGTTTAATTTTTTTATCTCTTTTTTTCACTGCATGAAAGTTTTCTTTTTTTTTTTTTTTCACGTTATTGGATCACTTTACTCAGTCATTTTTATTATAGTTTCCTTGTCTGGTTTATGGATAGAATTTATGCAAGATTATTTAAAAGCAAGATTATTTAAATTTATTTTTTAAAATAAATATTTTAGTAGTGCCTGGGTGGCTCAATCAGTTGACCAACTGACTGTTGATTTAGGCTCAGATCATGATCTCAAGGTTGTCAGATCAGCCCTGCATTGGGTCCTGTGCTGGGCAAGGGGCCAGCTTCGGATAGTTTCCTTCTGCCCCTCCCCCCACACTTGAGCTCTCTCTTGCTCAAATAAATAGATAAATAAAATCTTAAAAAAATAAAAATTTCATTTATATAAAATCATTTATGTCTCTAGTTGATTATTAATGTATCATCATTAGTCACTAGTAATGTTTAGGGATTGCAAAGTTGGTTTTCATTTGCAGACAACAACTAAGATTCATAGAGCTTTTTGATATCAGAGTCAATGGTCAGCATTTTTCTAAAAACAACTTCACTGCACTGTTTTCTAGGTTAGCATAGTAGGTCAATATTTAAGAAAAATATTAAGAAAAAGTTTCCATTTCAATGATGGGTCCTACATAGCATCTGTATCTCTTTCACCTTCTCTTGGAAATTACCCACTTTTCAAAAATAATGAAAAGTCGAAACACAAATTCCATCTTTGTTGGAGTTAGGGGAAACCAATAGGTGGAAATTGTATTATAACAGTTGAAAATTAAGTAGTGAGCAAAAACAGAGAGGAGATAGCCATGAATGCAAACACCTTTTCAAATCTCAGAATTGCAATTCTCTAAAGTAAAATGCATATACCAAAGTGAAAAGTAGAAAGTTCTATTTGCAGAAGGAACTAGATGTATGGGGGTGATTTATGGAACTTCTTTATTATTAGTTTGGTTCTGAAAAGCAGAAAAAAATGAGTTGAACAAAGGGGTGTTTTGTTTTGTTTTGTTTTGTTTTTAAAGGCTAAAGTTTCAGGCAATAACCAAGCTTATATTAGAAGTTGGGGAAGTAGGGAAGGTGTTTTAGTGAAGTTGGAAAGGTGTTTGCTTTTCACTACTGCTAATGAGAAGAAAAAATGAAGCTAACTCATAAAAATTTCTTGTTAGCCAAAAACACAGTTCTAGGTTGTTCACTACAGTAGCCTTCTGCAAATAGCTGGTCCAGGAAAATTCACCTTACTGAAAGATGAGTTGGAGGGATCAATGTAGGGTCAATACAAACATGCTGTCAAAAAAGCTATCAAATTACTCAGAAGAAAAGTTTGCCATAAGTCAGATGAAACATATTGCATTTTCTCATGAATTAAAAACTTAAGTAATTACCTCTGTAAAACAAGAGTGTAAAGTATATATACAAAGATTCAAAGAATGGATGGTGAGAAAACAGAAGGAACTAAAATATAGGGTAGCAGAAATCAAGACATGAAGAAATAAATGAAAACTTTACACACACAAACATCACAGCAAACTGGAAAAATTACGAGACTATAGAAAGCATAGTAAGGGACATAGAGGAAAAGAATGATTAATTAAAAATGAACAGAGATAATTTTAAAGAACTAGACAGAAAAATATAGATATGGAGTAAAACAAATGAGATCTAATATATGTATAGAATTTCCAAAGTACGAAACTGGCTGCATAGAATAAGGAATAAAATTAAAAAATGAGAAATGTTTACAGAAATAAAAGTAAGACATTTTAAATGTGCAGATTGAAAAGGCATATTATGCCTCAGGAAATTAAAAATAATTTTCAACATCTAAGATAAATAAAGAATGGTTTCTATAGTCAAGGTGAAAGATCAATTCATTTATTTATGAAAAATAAATCAAGCTGAGCTTAGACTTTCCACAGCATTCAAAGTTGGAAAGCAGTAGAATAAAACTTTTGATACCACAAGAAAAAGTAAAAAATAAAAAAAAACTATGCTAGAATATTATGTTAAGTCAAATATCATTCAAACATGGAAGGAACATCAGCACTTTTAAAACTGTAAGAGTTCAGGAATATCTTGTCCATGGGGTTTTTGGTAAAATGACTAAAAGATCATTCAAAATCAATTGTAAAAGTAAGCAGTAACAAAGTAAGTATAACAAAGTAAAAACAAAGTAAAAAACAAAGTAAAAAAGCAAGTGTAACAAAGTAAGCACTAGTAGACCAAAAAAAAAAAGATTTTTTTTTTAAATTTTATTTTATTTCTTTGCTGAAGAGAGGTTGTCCCAGAATACAGGAGCCAGGCTGAAAGTGTTCCCAAATATTGAACAATATGATCATGAAAAGAAATAAAAACAGTAATGAGTTATAATAATCTGAATAAAATAAGAATCCACGAGCCCATTCTGATAGTAAATACTATGTAAATAATAGGAAACTATTCCTTATAGTGCAATGCTTACCACGCTTAATCCATGATAAATCTAGTAGAGAAAAATACAACTAACAACATATGACCTAAGTAAAATAAGGTGTATCTAATGGATACTCCTTAGTTACCAATGTTTATCTGATGGATGTACATCATACTTTAAATGCTAAGAAGAGAGACTACATTTTATTCCCATGAGTCCCCAAACTGACTGTATGTTACTACCCCAAAACTTCTATGTATTCTCCAAATGTAGAAATTGTATATTACCAGATTTCAAAGCTATGAAATGAAAAATTAGTAAAAATTCCGATAACAAAAGACTATATTGCAGAGGTCAGAAGGTAATGAGTTAAACTAAAAAGCAAAAATGCTAGAAAAGAATAATTATAATAATAATAAATACACGTGGGGATACACTCAATGTAATGCTCAAAACAAATTTACTTATATTTAGAAATACTTAATGTGCTTATATTAACAGATGAGAATAAATATTAATAAAGAAGTTAAATTGCCCAATCAAAAAGTTTGGGACAAAACCAAGAAGATAAAAGAGAAAATGAGAGTGAAGATATAAAAAGATGCTTAGTATTACACATAGTGACATTCATTTAGATTAAAATAACGCTGTTATACAACTTCTAGCTAACCAAATTAGACATGCCTGGAAGTTTAATAACTGTGTTGGCAAGGTATTCAGAGACTGGCACTCTCTTACTTGCTGGTGATGGTATAAATGAGTATGAACTTATGGGAATGTGCCTTGACTGATGCCAGCACACATTATTAACCCATCTCCTTTTATAGAGCAATTCCACCCCTAGGTGTTTGTCTCAGGAGTACACTGCATGGTTGAGAAAGACTCCTAAGAGGTTGTTTGTTGAAGTATTGTTTGTGATGTAAAACAGCAGAAACAACCTCAAGGTCTATCAATAAAGAACTGGCTAAGCAAAATATGTGGGATCTGTCTATGCAGTGGACTACTACACAACCAACTAAATGAACAAGAAAGCTCTTTTTGTAGTGATATGGACCAATACCCACTTTCTGTATTGTGGACTATAAAAAACAGTATGTAGAATGGAGGTAAACAAAATCTACCTTTTGCTAAGAAATTTAAAAGTTTATATTTTTGTTTTATCGACATAAAGAATATTCCTAACGTTAAAGAATATTTCTAATGTTAATGATCGTGGTCTCCATGGAGAGGATTTCTGTAAATATATGGTGCATATTCTTTTATAGTCGTTTAATTTGTACTGAATAAAAATAAATAAGATCATGGTTATATTTAAAAGAATGGAAAACGACAAAAGTGTTGAAGAAAATATATTGGTTTATTGTATCTTATGTGAAGGCAGTAGAATGTTTTCTCTAGCACCTGGGAAATGCACTAAAAGCAATAGAGTTAATTAAAATGCCCTCTATATGTTAAAAAAGTGAGTAAACAAGCCTGGTGGGCCCATTTTCCTTTAAAACTCCATTATTATGCACTTGAATAAATGCTAATTAATCCCTTAGAATAGGGTTAATCCCTCAAATGTCACCACCTATATGTTACCACTACCAGTTTATACAGTATTTTAGTGTGTTAATTAAAAGTATATTTTATGATGCACTAATGGCTTCTTTTCTAGTTGAAATGCATTTTCATCACTGCTCATCATATTTGGTAAGTTTTTAATATTTAAGAGCAGAATTCTCAAAAGCTAAAATTTTTTTATAAGAGACTGAAATCTATTTTTATATAATTTCTAAATAACCAGGATTTGTTTATCTAAACAGGCTTTAAAAAGTGATCACTCAGTAAAAGCCTTGTGAATTAGAAATAGCACGAGTAATTCATGGATTCTAGAAGGGTCAGAAAAAAGGAGAAACAAGAATGAATTGTTCTTCTTAATTCATAGATGTGTGTATATGTGCATATTTGTTTTTAATATGTCTGCCCATTCGATGTAAATAGATGACTTTGACTTTCTATAACAGGTAAGGCTGGGTTCTGTGCAAGCTCCCCACTTTTCAGAGACTTTAGAGTTTAGTAGTAACTATAGTATGAGCCAAAACAAAGTCAATACTGAAAAAAAGTACTGGAAATATGAGTATTAGAATTGAGAAGGCTATGAAAGGCAGGATTCACTCATATTTATGGCTGAAAAATCTCTCTGACCCCATCAATTCTTAGAAGAAGTAGATTTGAGTTTAATGGAGATGGGAGTACTCCAAAGCAAGTGCAGTTTCCATTGTAATTAATATAAAGCCTGTTTTAATTCTTATACTTTTGATTAGGCATAGTTTTGATTAAGACTTTCGGTTTTTAAGTAGTTCACAAGAATCCAGCATTTTACACAATAGTTAAGAGCACAGCCTCCAAGATTTAAGTAACCTGGACTTCCAATCCTGGATTCAGCCACTTAATATCTGTGTAGCTTTTGGTCAAATGAATTGAGTTATGGGAAACTCAGTTTCCTAATCTGTAAATTCTTTATAACAACACCTGTTTCCTGAGATTGTAAAGATTAGGTAAGAAAAATTACATTAATGCTCAAGTATTACTCAAAAATGATTTATTAGTAAAATAAAATGAACTTATTTTGAATTAATTCATTCTATTTTATTTTCATATTTAGACATGCTTAAGTATGCCCAGGCACTCAATAAGTCTGTGGTCATGTAATTAGATTTTTGATGGCATACCAATTAATAAAAACAGCTCAATTCCTCCCTGCTTTCCTTCCTTCTCTTTTGTTTCTTTTTGTCTTTCTTTCTTTCTTTCAATTCTTTTTCTCTTTCTCTCTCTTTTTATTGGTTTTGTTAAATGATAAATCTTACTCCACATCCTTTGAGAATTTTTTTTTTTTTCTATTTAGGCCAAAGATAAGAAACCTCTATCAGTTCTTCACCTTGATCTTTAATTCTTAGACATGGCAGCTTCTGAATATACCTCAAATTGATATTGGTGTAGGGGGTACAGAATGGCAGAACACTTTAGATGGGCCGTAGGATGATTTTAATTACTTAGCATCTTCAGTTCTGGTAAATACCTGTCTTACCTGACTTATTTTTTTTTATAAGAATTTTGATTTAATTTCCCTAAGGTGGTGTTCCAATGGAGAGAAAAAATACCCTCCAAATATTAATATAAACATGTTTAATTACTGCTTGACAATTGACTAGTAGCAGTGTGCAAGGAAAAGTGCATTGGGGAAAATAATAAATCCAGAAGTGAGTTGGATTTAAAGTACAGAAACTCAGTAAGTCAATAATGGTACAGATTTTTTCCATGCAGTATCCTAAGGAGTAGAAGATGCAAGTCCAAACGTGGGATCCTAAAATAGCATTGCCAAATTAGGTGGATCATACCAGTACTAGTATCCAAAGCAGTCCATGATGAGTAAGAATCCAGTAATGTTGCTGGGTCACTTGTAATATACTTATTATGAAAAATTCCCCAGGTTTTCAACCTTCCATATAGGCACATAAATTTCAAGAAGATATGTAATTCATCCAGGAAAAGGTAGCTTCTATTTTCCTACTCGTTGGTCTGGGCCAACTTGTTTTTCTAAGAAGAATGTGTTATATTAAATGTGTTAAAAAGAAGTGATGGTGTAGCAGTACTGTCTAGCCCTCAAAAGGCCTTGATCTTCTCTTACCTCCCTTGAATTTCTGCATCTTCCATTAGAACAAACCCTGGGTAACCTGCTGGAGGAGAATTTAGGTATACCCACTCCAGAACCCTGTTTGCAGCAGATTGTAGACATTTGACTAGCTGAGAACTAAACCACTTCCTGGCTGAGCCCATCCTAAACTGCTTAATCCCAGAATTGTGAACTAAATAAATGTGTTGTGTTGTTCAGCTACTATATTTTAGAGTTAGTGACAGTGAGCTGATAACATTTCAATAGCTATGGTTAAGCAAGTTTCTTAGCAACGCAGATAGTCCATCTGATTTAGAGCTACACCTTAGAAAATATTAGGGTACAGAGTGGAATCTTGCTGTAGTAGTAGAAAATTTTTCCTACCTTAAGCCAGAAAACTAAGGGTAAGGACCAGGGTGAGGTTTCAAGCTCAGCAAAGAACTGGAGTAAAATCAGTAACCTACAGTTTAGACCTGGTTACCCAGATTGGAAAAAAAATTATTCCTATTGAAGCTCAGTAGAAAATAGGGTGTCTAGAGTTTCAAACATTTGTCAGGTTGACCAATTCCAGACATTGTGAGGCTGACAGTAGCCTTACTAAGAACTGGGCAGACCTGAGCTTGCAGGGGACAGACTTCAGCCATGAAAACTGAGAGATCTGTCCAAGACAGGAATGAGACAGGGAAATAATGAGACAATAAGGAGAAGCAGAAAGTAGGAAGGAAGTACAGTGGTGCGCAGAGGTGATAGCAAGCTACTGCAGGAGCATGTATCTTCCATCTCCCAAGCGCCCTCATAACCACTTCCCTCCTCATTCCTCCCCACATGGAGCAAATTTTATCTTACTATATTATCAAAAATGTAGAGATAATTTAAAAGGCAGGGTATGATCATCAGGTAAGTTGGTGTATAGCTATTGTGTTATTTATAAAACAGGTGTAAAAGGAGACAAGAATAATACACAACAACCCAGAGTTATATAAACATATGGCAATTTTGCCTTAAAGACTAAAAGCAGAATGAACTCTTTAAAATGTTTCTGAATCGATGAGAGGGCCCAAGGATTTGAACAGATAGCATCAAGTTAATGGATATTGAAGAGAACGCTTAATCTGGGCTCTGATTCATCCTCATCTGGAGTAATTATGTTGAGTTCTGAACAATAGGTTTTTATTTTAATTTAATTTATTTTTAAAGATTTTATTTATTTATCTGTCAGAGAGAAAGAAAGAGCATATACAAGCAGGGAGAGCAGCAGGCAGAGGGAGAAGCAGGCCCCCTGCTGAGTAGGGAGCCCAATGCGGGACTCCATCCGAGGAGCCTGGGACCACGACCTGAGCTGAGGGCAGATGTTAACCAACTGAGCCACCTAGGCATCCCATTTTTATTTTATTTTGATAAAATATTTATTTATTTGACAGAGAGAATACAAACAGGGGGAGCAGCAGGCAACGGGAGGGGGAGAAGCAGACTCCCCACTGAGCGGGGACCTCCCCCACCCCCCACCACCCCACCCTCCCCAACCCCCTGAAGATGTGGTGCTCCATCCCAGGATCCTGAGATCATGACCTGAGTCAAAGGCAGACACTTAACTGACTGAGCCACCCAGGTGCCTCTGGACATAGGTTTTTATTTTTATTTTATCTTTATTTATTTATTTTGGACAATAGGTTTTTAAGAAGATCACCCACACTTAGAACAAATGAGGCAAAGGGTACCTGATACTTAAATGGTCGGGCAGGAAATAATCACAGGGGCTTAGAATTTTCAATATGAAAAATAGAAGGCTGGTACTCCTGGGTGGCTCAATCAATTAGGCATCTGCCTTTGGCTCAGGTCATGGTCCTAGGATCGTGGGATAGAGTCCTACACTGGGCTCCTTGCTCAATAGGGAGCTACCTCTGCCTGCCTCTCCCCCTGCTTGTTCTCTCTCTCTCCCTGACAAATAAATAAATAAAATCTAAAAAAAGAAAACTAGAAGACAAAAAAGAAATGGCCATTTTCTCTGATTATATAAAGACCAATAGTGTGGCTAGAGATTTATCCCGAGTTTCTCTGTGACAAATAAACAAATTCTTCTAAAGAAGAATTCAGAAGAATTCAGATTGCAAGGGACACAGGCTAGGGAAGGGAGAGAAACTGAAATTTTAAAACAAAATTGAAGTTCCACTGGATCAGATTTGAGATTGGAAACTCATTTGTTGAGACTAAAGTTTCATTACTTAGGTATAGCCAGGAAACACCAACCTACACAATAGATTAAGGAGACAATGAGAGGGAAAAATAATAATGCTTTCTGACTGTTTTATGAAATACTTGTTACGTGTACTAACGTAACAAGAAACGTGTGTTTTCTAAAATCATGCTTAGTTCTCCTGTGCTTATTGTATCTTGAATTCGGTTGATCAAAGTAAATGGCAAAGCAAGAGATGACATCTTCCACATAGCAGGTTCTAAACACTTTCAGTTTTTGAGCGGCCAGCAGATGTTGACTGCATAAAGTTCTAAACAAGTTAAATATTCATTCAACTCATATATGTTAAATCAATTGTTTTACCGAGACACCATAATCACCTGAAAAAAATCATTAAACCTCATTTTCTATCATTTTTATATCATCCCATGATATTCTGGGATTTTTCTTCAAATTCTTTGGGCATTATTTAGAATAAATTGAAATATAATAGTTTCTTATCATTAACAAGGTAAGGGCCCCACATGCAGAAGAAACACAGATTCAAGTGAGGTACTAAGGTCATTTGGTTACATTCTAGAAAAAAATTTAAGGATAAATATACCACCACCATGTGTTGATCCTGATTGAAAGAGGTTAGGGACTGCTGAGGTTGAATTTTGAGTGTAAAGAAACAGAAACTGTATAGTTTCTATTTATACCCAGCTTTACTGCTGGTCCAAGCCAAGAAATAAAGCAGTCCATTATCTAGTTTTAAAAAATAATAAAAGACATTTCAAAAGAACTTTCTTTTCCAGTTATTTCTTAAGCATACTTGACGTCCCTTCTCCGGGCAGGAGAGTGACTGGTAGTATTTGAAACTTATCTCTCTTTTTGTCATAGTGTTTTGGTGAGTATTTTTTATAGTCGATGAGCAATTTGATTTATTTTATTTGAGGAGAATCATCTTCACCAGAGGAAAAAAAAAAAAACAGCTTATGTTGGGAAATTAATTTACCTATCTAAAAAGCCATCATATTCTGTGAAAAGTTGGAAGAAATTATTGTGACTCCACTGAGGAATAAAAAGCCCTCAATCTTGAGTGTAATATACCCATTGCTCTCCCAGGATTTACCTATTTGCTTCGGAGATCCAAGGAGTGAAAACAAGCTGTACGTCTTCTTTTTTCTACTTGAACCCACTTCAGGAATCAGTTTCCAGCACAGGAGGAAACTTACTTTCTCTATATTTTCAAAGTCTTAGGTAGCTTTTTGGGGGGTGCAAGACCAACATTTCAGCTCTAAGAGATAAAAGGAAAAAAAAAATACTCAAACTATCACCTTTTCATTCCTTGGAAAGCCAATTTATCACATGCTCTCATTTAATATTTAAAGCTTCCAGGGGTGCCTGGGTGGCTCAGTGGGTTAAAACCTCTGCCTTTGACTCAGGTCATGATCCCAGGGTCCTGGGGAGCCAGCTTCTTCCTCTTTCTCTCTCTGCCTGCCTCTCTGCCTACTGGTGCTCTCTGGCTGTCAATTAAATAAATAAAAATCTTAAAAAAGAATTAAACTTTCCAAATTACTGTCAAGGAATTTGCAAGTTACCCATATTTTTCAGGGAAAGCATCAATTTTCTCCTAAAATTAGGAAAATATATTTCTAAAATTTTATTGGAACCATCCACAATCCTGGGTAATATTTGGAAAAATATCAAATATCCGTTGGGAAGTCAGATGCTAGTTCCTTTAGAAATTTTGTAGTTAGCATTAAAATAAACATAAGAGAACACAGCTACATGTACACACAAATGTGAAAACTGCTTTCAGTTGGATTACACAAAAATAAACAGAAAATTAATTCTTCTTAAAATCAGATGTCCAGAGTCTCACCCGGCTTATGTCTCCCTGCAAAATGTAATTATCTTAAGAACAGATTTTCAAATCTAGATTTTTTTTCTCAGTAGGTCAAAGTTTCCCTTAGTTTTATATTTAACAGTTAGAACTCAGATATTTTCTGTAAGATTTTATTCCTCTTATTATTGCTGTGCTTTTTCAAATATACTTTTGAGGGGCGCAAAAGTAAATCTTAAAATAAAATAAAATAAAATATACTTTTGACTTGAAATTTGTGTTTCTTTTTCTCTTCCTCATTTCCTCCTTCCCTCACTTCTTCACTTTTTTTTTTTTTTCTGTAAACAGGTCTTTCCTGCAAGTGAATTCAGAGGATTCTTCCTAATTCTTATCATGGTCTATGACTCAGAAATTGTTAGACCCCCCAATGTCAATCTGACCTCCCTTTTAAAAGTCTAAATCACATTGAGACTAAAGAATAATTTCTCTTACTGAGTCATTTTTACTTTTATAAAACAGTCAGGGATGCATTTCATTTCCAGAAGGAAAAGCAGAGGATTTAAAAGAGTAAAGCGTAAGGTGATTATCTCAAGAGTGATGATCCAAATCATCAAGTGACATTTTTCATTACAGTAAACTAAATTTTTGTTAACTCTGTGTAACCACAAATTACAGTGATTTGCCATAGGTAATCTGTTTGCTGTAATAAATCATAATTTCCTTTAGATTTTGAATTTGGCATCAGGTCTCTTCATATATCCATTATTACAAAGATAGAGTTTACAATCTCATTTAAAAATATAGTGGACACACTGTATATTTGTTATTTTTTCCTTAAAAAAATTTTGGTGCAGAAAGTAGAGATAATCATACTTTCTTGACTAGTTAGTTGATTAGCTCCCTTCTAACCCTATTCCCTCCTTAATCCCATTTCTGTCCTCCTCACCAAAAGCAACTCATTGTTTTAGGTAGGCAAAATTATAGAATATGTAAGGCTGTTCTGTAACATATATGAAGCTATAGGCTTGTTCCTTTCTTGTTATATTCACTCAGCGCTGTGGTTATAATACACGTGCCTATGGATCTCTGCGTATGCATCGTCCCTTGTTCCTAAAAGTTACAAATATTCCATAGTGTCGCAGATTATACAAGAACACTGATTTTAAAAGATGCCAGTATGAGTTTCTACTGCTCCTGTAATAAGTAGGTATAAATGTAGTGACTTCAAACAACACAAATATATTATCATACAGTTCTACAGTCCAGAAGTCCAAAATAAGTTGGTAGAGCTGTGGTCCTCCTGGAGTTTCTGTTTCTCTGCCTCCTCTAACTTTAAGAGGTCAACAGCATTCCTTGGCTTGTACTGCTCTCCTCTAAATCAGCAGCGTAGCATTTTCAAATCTTTCTCTCCCTCTTGGACCTCTGCTTCTATTGTCACATTGCTTCATTAAGCTCTGACACTCCTGTCTCCCTCTTTTAATGACTTTAGTGATTATATTGGGTCCACCTAGAGAATCTAGGATCGTTTCCCCATTTCAAGAGCCCCAATTTGATCACATCTGCAGTCTCTTTTGCCTCTTAAGAATACATATTTACAGAAACTTGAGTTAAAAATGTGGGCATCATTGTAGGGTTAATACTTTGCCTGCCACAATGCCAGAAAAAAATGGAGATGGGCCTCGTTGGGGTCCTTGGTTATCATCGTCTTTACTGTTGTTCCTTAGGGCAGGTTATGGTACTCTGTGTGGCACAGATACCACAGGGTTGTCTTCTCCACAAACTGCAAACTTAGCCATAAGCCCCCTGGAAGTGTTGTGAAGGCCTCAACATGGGCTTAGCAAGAGTCCTTCCTGCTATCATTCCTCCACAAATAATGCTATGGGCGAGAAGATCACAGTTTCCTGACGTGTCAACTCCCCAAACTTCATCATCTTCCCTTTTCACAAAGCTGATCGGTTTCGTCTGGTCTTGCCACTCCTGGCTTTTCCTAGCCTTCATTTCCCTCCTGCTCGTCTGTTACCCAACTCTCTTGCTGAAATGAGCCAGATTTTTCCTGAACAAAAAAATTGGTATTACATGGAAAAAATCTACTTGGGGCACTATCAAAAAAAAAAAAAAAAAAAAAAGATGCATAAAAATTCTGTATTTAGGAATCCAAGGATTGAGTTACCTTCTTAGGATGGGCAAGCATACTCTTACAACAGAGAGAAGGCAGCAATCATACCCATTACCAAATTAAATTTGCCCCCAAGTTAGCTAAAGTACTTACTCTTTAAGTTTAAGAGTTTGGTTCAGTGTCTTGGTTATATTAGCTTTGTGAGATCATGAACAATAAGCAATGAGGATGCTAAAATCATGGCTGGACACACGAAAATCCTGCCAGTTCAGATTTTCATGTGTAATCTTTATTGACAGGCTTAGATGTACAGGTTGATTATCAGCTTTTTCCGCACATTGTACTGGTTAGCCCGCTTTTTATTCTTTTTCGTACTCCAGTGGAATGCAACTGATTCTAATGCATTTTCTTTCAAGCAATTTTTTTACTTCAACTCTGATTGGCTTGTGGCTCCTGCTGATTGACAGGCAAGTTCACAGCTGTGGGTTCTCTTTTGAAGCTTTTTTATCTTTTCTCTTTGACTTTCTTTTAATTTGATTGGATTCACTCTTGGAGCACCCTGTGGAAAGAACCCTGATTACTCTCTTTTCTGCTGCTAGTTGGTAGATGGCACAGCACACTCAGAGGTCTTATCCCTTCTTTGTGAGGACCGGCTGCCCGTGGAAGCCCTGGGAGTGCTTATCCTGGCTGGCAGATAACTGCTCCCAGGTTTAAACTTCAAAGGCAAAACCCAGGCAGCCCCAAAGAAAGAAACTTCAGTCAGCTTCAAGGGATGAGTGAGCAAGTCCTGTGGCTACTTTTGGAAATATGAAAGGAAGGCACACTGAAAAATCAGGCTAGTCTCAAGATCTTGGGGTCACTTTTTCACATTTGGACAGTAATTGCAGGGTCTTGGAAAAAGGCCAGCTCCATAGTTCTGTGGGCAAGGACAGTGAGACTCGGCAGGAGGGCTGTCATTGAGAGAGTGCCCTGGCCTCACAGCTAGACACCTCCGGGAGTGGTACGGTGCAGTGAGAGGGTAATTCCCCACAAAACTGCAGTCCATTACTTGAAGTCCAATCAAGAGTTTTGTGCCACAACAGGAGTGATTTGGGTCTGAAATTGACAAATCACATGCATTCAGTAACTATTAATCAAGGTTTCATGGGAAAAACTCACAAATGTGTCCCTCCCACCACTGCCCTCAAATATTTGTTAATGTCTACAACCTGTTTTTCTAAACCTGAAGTTAGAATGGCTGGAATGTCAAAGAAAAAATACTCTCATTGTTTTTTCCAAAGATAATAAAATGACAATCCATTTTCTATTCTCTCTTCCTTTCCTTTTCACACACATGTGCACTCTTTTAAACTGGACTCATTCATGGAGTACACAGTAGAAAGAATACCAGTTATTCCTTTTTTCTTGCTGCTCTCTACATATGAAAGAAAGAGAGAAAATAATTTTTAGAGACAACCGTAGCTTCTTTAGCTTTTTAATGCTCTCAGTCTCTGCTTACTTGGTAGTAGGCTTCATCTTCAGTCAGTTTGTGACCTCTCTAAACATTATTTCTTCCACCCAAAAGCAAATAAATAAATAAATAAATGAAATCTAACTTCATAGTGGTAAGAACCTTATATAGTTACTGAGAGAGTAGCTAATGAAACAGTAAACATTCAATAGATCGAAATGGCTCTTACTTATTGTTGTTGTACCCTTCCTAACCGTCCCCTTGAGTCTCTCTGGCACAGTGTGTGTTTGTGTGTGTGGGAGTTGAGGCTGGAAAAGGATAAGGAGATTAATCCTGTTCCCACACTCATAGTTGCTGCCCATGCCTGTGATCACCGTGCCCTGTAGTTCTTTTCTGTCACTTTCCTTTTGATTCTTCGAGCTTTGATCACCTAGTTGGTTGCTTTTTTCTCCATTGTTAACCTCCAAACCATAGATATTCACGAAGCTGTGGGGTGGCTGTCACCATTGTTGCTGATTCTGCCAAACATCACCTGTCTGTGATGTTTCTCTTGCTTAGCTAGCAAGGAAATGCCTTTTGTGACCAGCTCTTTCAGAGCTCTTTCTACTACCAGAAGCTTTAGACTTCAAACGACATCCCTCTTCTTTCTGAGAATCATTATAGGTGGAGAGAGAGTAGAACAGAAGACCAGGTTGTTGCATGGTCAGACAGAAACAGCCTCACATAAAAGCCGGAGTCATTGCTTTCTTTTATATATGGGCTATGCTTGACCTGTTAGTCCACTCTAGTAGACTCCTAAATGAATAATAAATTTCTTTAAAGGGCTTATTTTATGTCTTACTAGCCATTCTATCCATGGGAAAGGTCATTATACATCTGAATCCCAACTGTGGCTCAAGTTCACAATTTCTCACAGGGCTCCTGACACTAACATCTGTGTTACTATCAAAACATCTTCAGAGATTATGCCAAACCATACTGAACAACCTACCTACTCCTGATGGTTTGCTCAAGGAGATGCCAATACTTGTGTAAGTGCATTGCAGTCCTAATTCAGTGCCTGGTGGACAAGAGACACTCAATAGATCTTGACATTCCCATTGTGAGAATACTTTGCAATATGGTTTTTAATTTCTATTGTAGAAATGGTGGTAGCTATTTGGAAATCATAAAAGAACTGAGAGTACCTATGAGTTTAATTCAGTGTATTTGAGGTCTAATAAAATAATAATTAAATAATTAGATTAAATAAATTAATTATTAAAATTGAATGAATAATTATTAATTAAATAAAACATTAGAAAAGAGAAGTCTGTAATTCCTTTCATGTGTAGCGTTCTAAAGGATCATGTATGAGGAATGACCAAACATCTCTGCATATTTGTGTGTTTGGAAAGTATTTGGAGGAAATGCCATTTACACTAAGATCTAAAAGTAAGGAGGAATTAGTCAATATAAGAGGGAAGCATATGGGGCACCTGGGTGGCTGATTGGGTTAAAGCCTCTGCCTTCGGCTCAGGTCCTGATCCCGGGGTCCTGGGATGGAGCCCTGCATCAGGCTCTCTGCTCAGTGGGGAGCCTGCTTCCTCCTCTTTCTCTGCCTATTTGTGATCTCTGTCTGTCAAATAAATAAATACAATCTTAAAAAAAAATCTTTAAAAAATAGTAAATAAAAAAAGAGGGAAGCATGTCCTAGGCAAAAGACATAATATGTGAAGACAAGAGATTGTGACTCATTCAGGGAGCTGGAAGTCATTCCATAGCGTGGAAAGGAGTAATCAGAAAGAAAATTGGGAACTTGAATAAGGTCAAATACATGCAATCTTGGAATTTATGTTAAAGAATTTGGATATTATTCTAAATAATAATTTAGGAGGGTAGGAGGATAATGTGTCAGATCATTCTGATTGCAGAATGGATGGAAACAGGAATAGAACAGAAGCATGGAGACATTTCAAGCTAGGGCTGATAGTGGCCAGAACCATGACTGTAGGCAGCAGGGTAGAACAATCAGTTCCTAATGGTGTCCACCTAGGTGATCCCTGGAACTCGAGACTGTGTTGTGTGCCTGGCAGAGGAAATTACAGTTGTGGATGGAATTAAAGTTACTATCAGCTGACTTTAAAATGAAGAGATTATTTTGGGTTACCTAAGTGAGCTCAATGTCATCACAGGGAACTTTTTAATGTGGAAAGGAGATGGAGGACGAGGTTGGAGTCAGAGAATTAAAAAATGCTGCATTACTGGCTTTAAAGATGGAAAAAAGCAGTGATGAACTGAGGAATATAGGAAGCCTTAAGAAGCTACAAAATGCAAGGGAATAAATTCTACCCTAGAGACTCCAGAGGAATGCACCTGAGCGGACACCTTGATTTTGGTCCAATGAGACCTATTTTGAACTTTTGACCTTCAGAACTGTAAAAGAATAATTACATGTTGTTCTAAGGTGCTAATTTTATGGTAATTTGCTACAGCAACAATAGGAAACTGATTTGGTAGAGATGGAAAGAAGTAGGGAAGTTTGGGAGATATTTAAGTAGTAGGAATGAGAAGGTATAGCATTCAATTTAACATGCAAGAAGAAAGCGTGCTAGAAGGAGTTGTTTTGGTGGGGGGAGAAAGAGTTTTTTATGAGTTACAACTGCAGAAGTTCTTGTACTAATAAGACCTATAACAATAAATTTAACTAGCATATTTGACTCAATATAGTGCATAATATTAAAGACAGAGATGGATAAATTTCATACAAATGACCAATAACTTATTTCTCTGGGTATTTTAATATCAATACCTCTGCATTAGATTGATGCAGGATTCACAGAGTTCACATGTTGATATTCAACCAAATGCCATGCATAAGTAAATAAAATTAAGTGTTGAATTTCAGGACATATCATATACATAATAGTTACCACAAGTATTGCTGTGAGATTTTACATGTTCTCTACAGTCAAGCATTCTGAACATCATTCAGCTACATAAATAAATAAATAAATAAATAAATAAATAAATAAATAAAATTATTTGGGAACTAAAGGAGACTTATTTTTAGTTAAAAATACATGCAAAACATGTGATTTAGGAAACAATGATTAATATTACTTTAGAATCCAGTAAACATGGCTGACAGCTACTCAACACCATTGCATTCATGAGATCAGAGGTCATCTCTTTCTTAAGTTTTTCAAGTTCATCCTCTCTCTCTTCTTCTTCCAGAATTATTCTTTTTCTTCTCTGTGGCTCCATGGCATGTCAACTATATTTTATCACATTTCACCTTCTTCACTAGATTACAACTATTACTACATTTATCTTTCCTTTCTACAATATTTTCAAGTACTCGAAGGCAGGAAATGTTCATCCTCCTATTCATCATGTTTGCTATCCTAGAGCTTCATATAAAGAAACTAGTGAGTGGTGGAAAAGATGAATTCAGTAACAAGACCAGGCCGAGGTTCAATTTCAGCTTCACTAATTACTTGATATAAACTTGGAGAAAATCATGTCATACCTTGGTGCTTAATTTTCTATTGGAAAACTTCATGATTCAAAACAAGGTGTTGTGATTAAAATGAACAAGTATGTTTGGGTAAACTGAGACCTGTTATGTGTGCTTCAAGTATAACATATAGTCACTAATTCGCAAATTAAGGAGCTGATGTGCTACGTTGGCTGCACAACTGAATTGCTGAATAGACTTTTATAGCTGGTAGGAAGAGAAGAAAAAAGAGAAAAAGAAAATTAGAAAGAGACACAGAGAAAAACAAGATGTCAGAGGGAAGAGGAACATTTGGAGGAAAATGGAGATGCCCAAAGGAATTGGGCATCTTATTGTGGCTGGGCTATGTAAATTGTCTCTCTGTCTTCCCATGAATGTAAAGATGATTTTTCTCCTAATGGTTTCTGAAGTTGGATCTATTTTTACAAAACCTCAAAGCTCTGAGTATGGCCTCAATATAGGCATTGGGCAAGAGTAGAGGGCAGTGTGGGAAACCATGTACACAAGTTATTATCTGAATTAATCAATAACCTGACAATTACTGCACTTTTTAAGAATACAGTTTTATATTATGCTCCATTTATCTTTTGATGCTAGTCAAGACGTAAGACTGCTGAGCATTATTTCAGGTAAACTAGAAATATCAGGGGCATTTTTACTGCCTCACAGTTCCTATGGTGTTTTGTCCCATGAATTTTGTATTTGCTGGTGATAGTGAGGCAATGAGGATTTTGCTACCATTTTTGGCCTGTACTCACTCCTGGCCATCGGTTACACTAATTAAGAATCCTATGAGAAGTTTATGAGAGGGGCGCCTGGGTGGCTCAGTGGGTTGGGCCTCTGCCTTTGGTTCAGGTCATGATCTCAGGGTCCTGGGATCGAGCCCCGTGTCAGGCTCTCTGCTCAGCAGGGCGCATGCTTCCTCCTCTCTCTCTGCCTGCTTCTCTGCCTACTTGTGGTCTCAGTTTGTCAAATAAATAAATAAAATCTTTTTAAAAAAAAGAAGACATTTGTGAGAATTCCAGTTTGTTTTCCTGCTTTCTTAATTTCTATTCTTTCCTCTTTTATTTTCTTCCTCCTATTTTTGGAGGATTTAATTTGCTATTCTCCCACTCCTTGAGAAAATTTTTTCTTAAGATTTTATTTATTCATTTGACAGAGAGAGGCACAGTATGAGAGAGAACATAAGCATGGGGCGTGGGAGAGGGAAAAGCAGGCTTCCTGCTGAGTAGGGAGCCGGATTCAGGGACTCGATCCCAGGACCTCTAGGATCATGACCTAGGCCAAAGGCAGATGCTTAATGACTAAGCCACCCAGACACCCCAAGACAAATATTTTTAATAATGATTTTTTTTAAAGATTTATTTACTTATTTATTTGACAGAGAGAGAGAGAGAGAGAGAGAGATCAAAAGCAGGCAGGTAGGCAGGCAGAGAGAGGAGGAAGCAGGCTCTCCACAGAGCAGAGAGCCCGATGCGGGGCTCGATCCCAGGACGCTGGGATCATGACCTGAGCCGAAGGCAGAGGCTTTAACCCACTGAAGCCACCCTTAATAATGATTTTAACCTTTTTTTTCTTTCCTTTTTTTTTTACTTATTTATTTTTTAATATTTATTTGTTCATTTTTATTTTTTTATTAACATATAATGTATTATTTGTTTCAGGGGTATAGGTCTGTGATTCATCAGTCCTACACAATTCACAGTACTCACTATAGCACCTAACCTCCCCAATGTCCACTACCCAGCTACCCCATCCCTCCCACTCTCCTCCCTTCCAGCTTGTTTGTTTGTTTCTGTTTGTTTCCTGAGATTGAAAGTCTGTTATGGTTTGTCTCCCTCTCTGGTTTCATCTTATTTCACTTCATCTTTGTTTCATTCATTTTCAGTGTCTTTCTCTGATTGACTTATATATGCTAAGTCTTTTTTTTTATACATTAAGGCTATGTATTTCTTTAAAATTTTGGCTTTATTCAATTCCACAATTAAATACATTTTTCCTTTTCCATGGTGAATTCTCATTTGGTTAATGAGTTATTTGGAGGCACATTGGTAAATTTCAAAATTAAAGGGAGTTAGCTTTTTGTTATTCACAGCTAGTTTATCTTTTCTGTGGACAAAGACCAAATTTTATTATTTCAATTCTTTAATCTTTGTCTAGACTTTCTTTCTTTTTTTTTTGAAGCAAGCCTCTCATTATTTAATTATTGAATAATTTACATATTTAAAAATTTAATTACTTTTTTTTTTGATGTATAATGTATTATTTGCTCCAGGGATACAGGACTGTGAATCATCAGGCTTACACCTTTCACAGCACTCACCATAGCACATACCCTCCTCAATGTCCATACCCAACCACCCTATCCCTATCTCCCACAGCCCCCAGCAACCCTCAGTTTGTTTTGTAAGATTAAGTAAGAGTCTCTGATGGCTTGTCTACCTCCTGATCCCATCTTGTTTCATTTTTTCCTTCCCTATTCCCCAAAGCCTCCTCCCTACCTCTCAAATTCCTATCAAAGAGATCATATGATAATTGTCTTTCTCTGATTGACTTATTTTGCTTAACATAACCCTCTAGTTACGTCCATGTTGTTGCAAATGGCAAGATTTCATTCCTTTTGATGACTACATAGTATATATATAGTATATATATACAACACATCTTATTTATCCATTCATCTGTTGATTGGCATCTAGGTTCTTTCCATAGTTTGGCTATTAGGGACATTGGTACTATAAACATTTGGGTGCATGTGCATCTTTGGATCACTACATTTGTATCTTTGGGGTAAATTCCCAGTAGCATGATTGCTGGGTTGTAGGGTAGCTCTATTTTAAGCTTTTTGGGGAACGCCCATACTGTTTTCCAGAGTGGCTGCACCAGCTTGCATTCCCACCAACAGTGGGAATGAAAGAGGTTTCCTCTTTCTCTGCATCTTCTCCAACATCTGTCATTTCCTGACTTGTTAATTTTGGCCATTTGACTAGTGTGAGGTGGTATCTCATTGTGGTTTTGATTTCTATTTCCCTGATGCTGAGTGATGTTGAGTACTTTTTCATGTGTCTGTTGGCCATCTGTATGTCTTCTTTGCAGAAATGTCTATTCATGTCCTCTGCCCATTTCTTGATTGGATTATTTGTTTTTTGGGTGTTGAGTTTGATAAGTTCTTTATAGAATGTGGATACTAGCCCTTTATCTGATACGTCATTTGCTAATATCTTCTCCCATTCTGACTGTCTTTTGGTTTTGTTGACTGTTTCCTTTGCTGTGCAAAAGCTTTTGATCTTGATGAAGTCCCAATAGTTCATTTTTGCTCTTGCTTCCCTTGCCTTTTGTTGCCTAGACTTTCTAGAAGACCCAGCACATAAAATTTTGGCAAATACTGCATAGATATATTTTTCTTTTTTTGAAAGATTTTATTATTTATTTGACAGAGATCACAAGCAGGCAGAGAGGCAGACAGAGAAAGAGGGGGAAGTAGGCTACCCGCTGAGCAGGGAACCCCATGCGGGGCTCGATCTCAGGACCCTGGGATCATGACCAGAGCCGAGGGCAAAGGCTTTAACCCACTGAGCCACCCAGGCACCCCTCGCATAGACATATCTTGTATTATGCACTTGTTGGAGGGTAATTTTCTATATTTATCAATTAGATTAAATTAATTAATCATATTTTTCTGATATTCTGTATGCTTACTGATTTTTGTCTAATCATGTTTTCCTATGTTACTGAGACATATTTAAAAATTTATTCTAATAGTGGATATTACTTCTTAGTTCTGTTTATTTTTGCTTTATATATTTTAGTCTGTATTCTTAGCTGTACAAAAATTTAGAATTAGTACATTTCTATCAAGTTACCTTTTATAATCATGAGAAGGTCTTCTGTATCTTTAATATGATTCTTGCCTTCAATGATATTTATCTGTAAGTAGAATAGTTTTTCCTGGTATGCCTTTTTTATTATTTTACTTTCAGCCTTTAGGTTTACTTGTCTCATATTCTATCTTATAAAAACATATAGTTGGGTATTGTTTTTATTTTTTATTTTTTTAAAGATTTTATTTATTAATTTGACAGAGATCACAAGTAGGCAGAGTGGCAGGCAGAGAGAGAGGGAAGCAGGCTCCCCGCTGAGCAGAGAGCCTGATGTGGGACTCGATCCCAGGACACTGAGATCACGACCTTAGCCTAAGGCAGAGGCTTAGCCTCCCAGGCACCCTAGGTATTGTTTTTATTATCAATCTTTTAATTAGGGTCCTTAGTCCATTTAATGTAATATGGACTTGTTTAAGTCTAACTATAAAATCTTATCTGTTTTCAATTTGTCTCATATACTTCTTTTTTGCTCCCTTTTAAATTGATCAAGTGTTTTATTATTATGACTATTTTCCTCTTATGAGATCTTTGTTAAAATTACTCTGTTTTCCTATTAATAATTACCCTAGATTATATTATTTGTGTCCCTAATTTATAATCTCTCTGAAATTAATACTTTTATCACTCAGTTATGTAGAAATTTATAACAGTTTAGTTCCTTTAATCCCTCTTTAGCTTTGTGCTCTTGTCTTATTTTTATTACTACACATTATAAATCCTTTAAGATATTTTTATTACTGTTATTGTTTGAACAGTCATTAATTGTTCATAGTCAATGACCATATTTACCATTTCTGATGTTCTTATTCCTTCTTGAGGCTCTGTGCTTCCATCTGGGATCATATTCCTACGGATTTTACTGTTTATGGAAGGACAGGTCTTTTGATGATAAATTCTCTCTTTCATTTTCTCTGAAAACATCTTTATTTGCTCTTTGTGTGTGGAGGACATGTTTCTGGATATAGTATTATTCCTCTTCCTTTCCTAGGGAAGTCTGTCAGTCCCATTGTGGCTCTCAATGTCATTTATCAGAGTCTTTGTTGTCTTTGATGAAGCAGGACCAGGAAATAAATAGAAAAAAAACCCAAATTTATTATCTCAAAAACATGACAATATCACGTTTGTGAACAAGATATGTGAAGTTCGGGGCTATCATACAAAATAGCCTGAAAATTTCCTTGTGAAGTAAGAGGCAGGTTACCAGCTTGAAAATGAAAAACATTTAAAAAAAAGAATAATTTAAAAATGAGGAATATAGTTGTGAATTAGAAGCATAAAGTTATTAGTTTTGTTTAGAAATGGCATATAGGAGAAATTGGAGAGAGAACAGAACCAAGGACTTGAAAAAGAATTGCTGAGCTCTGCTAAAAACCCATCTGGAGACCAAATCGTTGGCACTAATTCACACAATGGTTTATTTTCTCTAACAGTATTCAGAAGTCTGGGAACAGCAAATAACAAGATGGATGGTTGCACACATGCAAGATAGATGATCTAAAAATTTTCATGATTGTGAAGTGAAGGAATGGGAGTGTTAGGATGCTAGCGTATAAGTTGATGAAGCAAACTACCAAGGTGTCAAGCAGAGAGATACTGTGATGTGGTGACAGGCTGTGAGAAAGCAGAGGGAAAGAGAAGCCATATTTCTTCATGAATAAGAGCAGGCACGAGAAACCGAAAAGGGCAGGAGATTTGGTAAGATGATGACATTTTGCATTTTAAGATTTTTTGAAAGAGTTTGAGAGATGAGGTCCACAGTATTGTTGTGATGGTGGAATTGAGAGTGGAATTGGGGTAGGGATGCTGATATCAAAGTTAAGATACGTTGAAGCTATTTGTTGGAAAGATTACCTACATGTAGAAATTGAATAATTGATGATGGTTGATTTTACTGTGGAGGGAAGAAGTCTGAGACCTAGGTTCCAAAGCCCACAGAGAATGAATAATGTTGTCAAGATGGCGAAGGATGACGTCAATAATGAGAGGTACATGATGGCATATATATCATGATCCTTAAAGAAAGAGTGGTTTTTGCTTTATGATAAAAAAAAAAATATTTGGGAGTTAGGGAATTATCAGTACTAACCCTAGGCCATCATGTTTCCTGAGCTTGAAAGAATAAAAGCATTTCACTCAGTTGGGAACAAGGGGAGAAGTATTTTCAGGGGAGATCCAGGTTCCAAATCAATATTCAGGTAGCAAATTTTTCTGTGAAGAGATTAAGGCCTACATAGCAGTCAGGTAAGAGCATGTGAGTTCCAGCAGCCACTGTTAAAAGAGAGAAATGAGCTGTGCTTGAATTTAAGTTAGTGGAAAACTATGAGAGGGAAGAGAGGCATAATTGAAGTAATTATCTTCAAAGTTATTGCTCTGATAAGAATAGTAGACAGCAGTCCTTGCTGAGTATTCAAAAAAAAAATTGATACTGGATTTATGTTTCAAGAAAATTCTCCCTGGAAGGAAGGAAAACTATAGCAACAATTTAATACAGAAATATTCCTAAAGAGGTACTGTCAGGTTTATGAAATGGCTCTCCAACAGAGCTATCTCCAAGATCTCAAGGAATAATATATTTTATATCTTAAGAAGCTCATATTCTGAGTGTGAGACACATTATTTCTAATCAGTCTACTTTTTTGGATTCACTTGAAGCCTATTGGTGAAGGGTGGTAGACAGTCTTTGAGTCTAGTATTATACCAGCAACATGGAAGAGTGAATGTAATGCGACCTCCAAATTAATATACTCTACTTAATGAAGTCATATGATTTAAGTTGACTGGAAATCTTTTAGGGTCATTGCAATGGATTGAGGGGCTTGTAAATATCTACTCAAACTATACTGGAAGGAGAGAAGCCTAGGGAATAATCTTCTCCCTGCAGAAAGTGTTCAGCACCCTTCATGAGTCATGCCCAGTATATATTTCCTTGGTAGAAGGGAAGAATGATATGTTTTGCATCATTTTACTAATTTTTACAATGTGAACTGATATTATGCTAAAATTTAGAGGCAAAACAAAGTTCTTACCCTCCTAATCCTTTTTATTGGCATTTTTATCTAGCCAAATTTTTTCAAAGCAAAAGAAAGACAGCACGGTATAAATGTAATTATTTCCCAGTATGACTTTTTCATCAAACCCAGAATCAAGTCAAATCAATAAAGAACACTATACCTTAAAACAAGAATGTATCTTACCTAATTTTTGAATAATCAGACAATTCCACCAAAATTGAGGCATTCAATATGGTACAAAGGAATATTATTAGAATGTATTAATGAAAATAAAAGTAGATCTCAGATATACATTCTACTGATAGCTATAAAGCCCATATCTGATACTGCATTAAAAGCCAAGAAAGAAAAAATCCTTTGAAACTGTTTTTGGATATTAGTAAAGTTTTGGCAGATTAAGAATCATTATTTTTCTTTCACATTGCTTACATATGTTCATCAATCTGCATCTTTAATTATTTGCTCTATTTTCTTAGACCAATGAAACCATGTTTAGTATTTTCGACTGGAAAGATAATTTTTAAATAATATAAGGAAAATAAAAATACAATCAGATTAGCAATGACAGTTGAGCATGGGGGCTATGATTAAATATACCATGGGTTGTTTAAATCATGTCTTGTATGGAACATGTATAACTAACTGATTTTTACTTTATGTAAAAGGGAGACACATGTAAACAATATTTGTTATTTAAACAAAACCAAATAACCTTCTTTATTTTTCCCCCCTCAGTTGGCAAAACAAAGAGTTGTATTTATCTCAAAGCCTTTCTTAGAATTCAAAGTAAAGGACAGAAGAGGAGCCACATGTATTATGCCCAAGAAATAATCTGATCACTAAGGGAGAAACAAAACAGGTTGGGAAGAGGAAGAGACTCCAGAATAAAACAGAACATCAGAAAGAGATCATGAGTTGTGACTATTTAATTTATAGTTAAGTGAAATCCTATGGCATTGCAAAGAATTTCCAATAATTATTAGGATATACTAGAGGCATATGAAAATTACTATTTTAGAATTATGACTAGACCTATGAAGATATATTATAAAGAATAAATAACATATTTTCCTCTTTAGAGACTTCGTTTTCATTATATATTTAGAGAAGAGTGTGGGCAACAATATTAAAGGAGTAATATACTATAAAAACAGCAAGTATGTACAGAGTAAAGCAAGTGGCTTTAAATAAGATATATATGAATTGAAGCTTAACATTGCAATGTCTTTAAGAAATCACTTTCTTTCTACTTAATTAAGTATCTAGGTTATTAAATATTTCTCTGCTGATGCATAGTTTTGTCACCTTTTAAAAAAATTAACTCACAACACAGGCCAATGGAATAGGAAGAATGCCTCATGCTACTTATGAACTGAGAAATAAAAACAAGGCATGGTATTGAGGATGTGGACAGGAAAAAGACTGCACAGATACTTAATTTCTAACAATTAATTTCATCTTTCTAAGTCACATTTACGTATAAAATGGGGAGAATAATACTGACCTTACAGGGTGAAATGAGATAACATTGGCAAATCACCTTACTTAATGTCTGACAGTGTGCTAACTTTCAATACTAAGCCTTGCCTTTCTGCGAGCCAATCCCCACCTTCCTTTAGGAAAGTAACATAAAAGAAAGAGGTATCTTCTCCAAAAAACCTGCAGGGCATCAGTTGAAGACCATGAATAGATTCACAAAAGTGAGAAAGAGACAAAAGACAACATTAACCACGAAGCAACTCAGGGTTTAGTACAAATTAGTTTGTAAGTCATCATAGAAGATCCAACCAAGGACAAAAGGAGAACTTGCTGAAAGATCAACAGAAGTAGGCAGGGGTATGGGAATACTATTCCAGAAAGCTGGAGACCAGGCTAAAGAGAATCCAAGCCCAAATGGATGTTTCCTTATTGCAATAAGAGTGTGTCTTGCCAGACTTGGACAAACACTTAAAGAAGATAATTCATGCCATACTTGATACAGATCTTCTTCCATTTATGATTAGTTAAGTCCTGATAAACATGATGTAAGTTGAAAATATCCATCAAACAAAATCTATTTCAATATTCTTAAGCTTCATCATCACTTAACCTACACCACTTTAAACATGCTTAGAACACTTACATTAGCTTGTAGTTGGGGAAAATCATCTGACACAAGGCCTATTTTGTAATAAAGTGTTGAATATCTCATGCAATTTATTGAATACTGTCCTAAAGTTGAAACATGGAATGGTTGTATGGATTTTATGGTTACAGAACAGTTTTAAGTGTATTAGTTGTTTACCCCGGTGACTGCATGGCTGACTGGGAGCCGTGGCTTGCTGCCATTGCTCAGCATTGCAAGAGAGTATTGTGGAGCATATCACTGGGCTGGGAAAAGATCCAAATTCAAAATTCCAAGTACAATTTCTACTGAATGCATATTGCTTTTGCACCATCGTGAAGTTGAAAAAACATGAGGTAACCAGAAATCACTTGCACCAAGGTCTCTCTAGTTCAAGATGACAATGGAATCTTAAAAGACCCCACCTGGGTTAGAGGGTCACTCGGCTGACACCAATGGACAGAGGCATGACTCACTCCTATCACATCTCAAGGGAGATCACAATGATTCTAGGTCCAGCTTGGACCATTTCAAGCAGCTCACTTTCAACAACGTTCAAATGCCATTAAAAATCTTTTTATTTTTTTGAGACTGTGGAAATTTTCAGTAAAATGGAAACAAATTGCTATAAGTAAACCATTTGTCACAGTCTGATTACTTTGCAGCCACTCTGGGAACACCAATTTGTCATGCTAGATCAAGATAACCACAGCCTGACTAGAGGAAATGGCTTTTTGCCTACTAGTTGTGATTTTTTTTTAAACGTTCACGCAGAGAGACGTGCTCCACAGAGTCTTCAGGTTCCACTCCAGCTGTGCTACCAAAAAGGACTGCGAAGGCCTTAGGAACAAATGGCACCATCTAAAAGAGATTAAAAGGCAAAATAATTAACTATTGTTAAATGTAAAACTCAGAATTGGAAGTAAATATACATTTAGAGTATAATACTCCATTGCACATATTGAAGTTATCTAAATGAAAAAAAGTTTAAAAAAAACTTTTCTCATTTGGAAAAAGAAGGATGGACAATAATCAAATAAATGTTTTCAGCTACATTAATTTCTCAGCATAAAGTAGGCAGTTAAGAGATGTTCGGTGATTTTTTAGTTGCTTGCTATGAAAGAGACCACCAATTTGTCCATATATTTTTCACTGGATTTTGAAGTTGTGATTTTAAAAAAACAGATTTGTTTAATCACCTGATCTTAAACAGTTTAAGTATAATTTGGGCTCAAAGAGAAGACAATTATTCAATATTCTTTTCATTTTTTTCTTATATAAACACTCAGAATATAATAAAAATAACATTAAGTGAGTGAGACCTACAACTTGCTGAGTTAGCAAAGGTCAGGAGCTCTTATTAAATCAGGTCCCTACAGTGAGTTTTGTAAACTAAGAATGCTTTTGGATGCCTTTTTGCATCTCTAATAACCCTCACCATGACAACGATCACTTTTTCTCAAGAGTGATGCTAGTTCACCAATTGTGTTATTGATCAGTTAAGTCTAGAAGAGTAAATGCACTCATTGCCTTACTAAGCTCATAAGATGAAACTGTCAGTAAAGATAGTCATGTATTTTTGCAAAACGCCATTTGTCAAATAGGATATCCAGTAGGATACCACTACTGCATTTTGACCGCAAGTGCACCTTTCAACATATATTTTGAAAGCAATTTTTTAATAGTCACAAACTGAATGGGTGGTTCTTAAAGTAAGTATTAATATTTTGAGTCTATCTATTCTCTTCACAAGGCTTTCCTTCCATTTTCATGCAGGCACATGCCTGTTTGACTTAAGGCATTATTTTCAAATTGTTTGATCTTGTAATATTAAGCAAACTCAGATATTATCATATTCTAAGAAAATATACATCTTATTCCAGAAAATCTTAGTGATAAATCTTTCTGAGGCTCATTGCAGAAGTTAATTTTGGAACCTAAATGTCTTCTAAACATTATCAGTTTATTTACCTCTTGGTATTGGGTTTGGGACTCCATAGGACTCCAGTGGATGGATGATAATGGAAAGAGATAAAGAAATTCTTTCACATGATTAATTTCTTATTTAGCAGCTATTAGCTTTGCAAATTCTCATCTCTATTGTCTACTGCATCATTCTACATATCATATAAATATTGTCCTTTATGGAAACATTTTTCATAGCCAGAAGTTCTTTGTTGTCATGACTATTGCCTAAAAACACCTATCATTTGATAAAATTTATATGGTTGTCTACCTTCAATAACTAGTATCAAGCTATGCAATATCTATGTGTATGTATACTAATCCATCATTCTTTCATCTATATGTTTTCAATTGCAAATATTTTTAAGACTATCATCAGAAAAATGGGGATATAAATGAACTTAACCCATAGGTTTTTTTTTTTTTTTAATGAGTTTACTTCAAAAAAATTAAGGAAGTTTTAGGTTCAAAACAAAATTGAAAGTATCCCCTCTCCCACCACACATGCACGCTTTCTTCATTATCAACATCTCTCATCAGAATAGTACATGTGTTACCATGGACAAATCTACATAGACACATCATAACCACCCCAAATCCATAGCTTATATTATGGTTCACTCTTGGTGTGTGTTCTGTGCATCTGAAAAATGTGTGATGACTTATATCCATCATTATAATATGATTTAGAGTATTTTCACTGCTCCAAAAATCCTCTGTGCTCTGCCTATTGGTTCTCCCACCCAAACGTTTTTTCACCATGTCCATAGTTTTGCCTTTTCAAGAATGTCATACAGTTAGGATATATATAGAATGTAGCCTTTTCAGATTGACTTCTTTCACTGAGTAATATGCATTTAAGTTTCTTCCATGTCTCTTCATGGCTTGATACTCATTTCTTTTTAGTGCTGAATAACATTCTATTCTTTGGAGGTACCACAGTTTTTTTATCCATTCACCTACTGAAAGGCATCTCCGTTGCTTCCAAGTTTTGACAATTATGAGTGGAATTGATATAAACATCAATGGCAGATTTTTGTGTGGACCACAAGTTTTCAATCCCTTTGGATAAATGCCAAGAGTGTACTGGGAGGCACGGTAAAATTACATTTAGTTTTGTAAGAAACTAAATTGTCTAACTGAGTAAGCTAACTAAACTACCTGCCAAATTGTCTAACTAAACGAACTAACAAAACTAAGTAAGCTATCTAACTAAATTAAACTAAGTAAGCTAACTAACTGAACTAACTGCCCAACTGTCTTCCTGCCAGCTACATGTGAAACTTCTTGTTATTCCGCATCCTCACCAGCATCTGATATCAGTGCTCTGAATTTTGGCCATTCTAATGGGTATGAATTTTTTTGATTTTTCCTTTATAATATATAATGAGGAGCATATTTTCATATGCTTGTTTGCTTCCTGAGTGAGGGGTTTATTAAGATTTTTGACTGACTTTTAAAAGATTGAGTTGTCTGTTTACTTATTGTGAAGTTTTAAGAGGTATGTACATGTGTAGATAATAGTCCTTCATCTAATGTTCCTTTTGCAAACACTTGTTCCCAGTCTGGGTCTTATCCTCTAATTCTCTTGATATTATTTTTTATAGAGCAGAAGTTCATAATTTTAATAAAGTCTAACATCAATTATTTTTTTTCTGAACTGTATTTTTGGTGTTGTATCTAAAAACCATCACCATACCCAAGGTCATCTAGGTTTTCTCCTATGTTATCATATGTGTTTTAAAGTTTGCATTTTATATTTATATCTTTATTTTTAGTTAATTTTTTGGAAGAGGGTAAATTCTGTGTCTAGTTTTTATATTTTTGCATGTGAATATCTAGTTGTTCCAGCATTGTTTGTTAAAAAGACTATTTTGATTTCATCGTATGCCTTTGTTCCTTGTCAAAGATCAGTCGACTTTGTTCATGAGTTTCTGTTTCTGGCTTATTTTGTTTCATTGATCTTTTTTTTTCTGTTCTTTCACCAATACCACACTGTATTTATTTTTCTTTTCTTTTCAGTGTTCCAGAATTCATCCAGAATTCATTTTTATGCACCACACCCAGTGCTCCATGCAATACATGCCCTCCATAATACCCACCAGCAGGCTCACCCAACCTCCCATTCCCTCCCCTCAAAAACCCTTGGTTTGTTTCTCAGAGTCCACAGTCCCTTATGGTTCATCTCCCCCTCCAATTTCCCCCAATTCACTTCTCCTCTCCATCTCCCCATGTCCTCTGCATTATTCCTTATGCTCCACTGTCTTGATTACTGAAACTTTATATACCATGTCTTGAAGTCAGGATGTTTCAGTTCTTCAACTTCAAACTGTGTTGACTATTCTGGATCTTTTGCTTCTCCATATATACTTTATTTTTTCTTTAAGGTTTTAAGTACTCTCTGCACACAAGTGGGACTCGAACTCACCACCCCAAAGTCAAGAGTCACATGTTCTACTAAGTGAGCCAGCAAGGACCTCTACATACATACTTCAAAATCAGTTTGTTGATATCCATAAAATAATTGCTGGGATTTAATTTGAATAGCATTGAATTTAGAGATCAAACTGGGAAGAACAAAAATCTTGACAATTACTGAGTGTTTCTATTCATGAACACAAAGTATTTATTCAATTAATTCTTTGATTTCATTCATTGAAGTTTTGTAGTTTTCCTTATATAGACCTTATAAATATTTTGTTAGATTTATATCTAAATATTTCATTTTTGAGAGTGTTGATGGTATTGTGTTTTTAAAGTCTAATTCCACTTGTTCATGTTGGTGTATCATAAAGCGATTGACATTTATGTAATGATCTTTTATCCTTGTAAACTGCAATCTTAATAGAACTACTTATTAGTTCCTGGAGTTTTTGGTTGATTCTTTTGACATTCCACATAAACAATCATGTGATTGGCCAGTTCTATATCTTCCTACCCAGTCTGCATACTTTTTATTCATTTTCTTGCCTTATTGCATTAAAAAAGACTTTCTGTAAGATGTTGAAAAGAGTGACAAGAAGGACTATCCTTCTTCTGAACCTGATTTAGTAGAAAAGCTTATAATTACCCATTACTGAGTATGATGTTAACTGGAGGTTTTTGGTAGATCATCTTATAAAAGGTAATGAATGTAGACTTCTAAGGATTCTGTACTTAGTAGTTAATAAATTCTCAACAAATTATTAGCTATGATGATTATGATGATGATGATGATATAGTAACCAACAATGTAATAGACACTTTAGATATAAATTCATACAGTATTAAACCTTCAGTAAAGAACTTTACCATATCAACAGAAATAGATTTTAGATGTATTCTTCACTTGGTCTTTCCAGTAATCAGTGACCAACAGGTTCTCATAGATTTTTGGTGAATTCTCTAGAAGCTCTTGGACATATTCTTTCTATATACAAGACATCTTTCCAGAAAATGTGCTCAATAAACTGCTTGCTGTTACTTCTTTTTACCTTAACAGGGAGTTGACAAGAAGGCTAAATTTATCTTTCTTCTGGGAACTTCTCCAACATACTTGTACTTGTTAATACTTACTGATCAGTGAAGCTTAATATCTAGAGCACAGACTAGGGAGATTAGCAAAATTCTAGGTATTAATTTTAGGGGCAGACCTTCTAGATCATCCCAATACAGTAGAACCTGATTGGTGTACAGGAGGCTCTTTAGGTAAGCTCTTTAAGCATGATCTTTTCTTTCTCTCCCAACCTCAATAAACAAAAACAGAACCAAAAAAGTGTGTCTTCTAAGTACATACCATAGAAGGAAACCAAGGTCAGCTCTTTACTGTTTTGGGCACAAAGGGATGTACCAGAGGCTTTGTTAATGAAGATACTTGATTTTTTAGAAGCAAAAGAAGAAAATACATGGAAATTGCTGTCAGCCGGAATATGTGGAATAATAACAACAACAACAACAACAACAACAACTACTACTACTACTACTACTAGAGTGTCTGTGAGTTTAGAGAGTATTTTTGGAGGATAGTCATAATGATTCACTTAGAATACTATGGGCATTTTAAAGTGAATTTTTAACATTAGGAAAATGGTTAACATTTTAACATTTAATTTAACATTAGAAAACATCTAATTTAACATTATTAGAAAAATGTTTATTATTAGGAAACTGTGAATTTTTAACATTAGGAAAAACCAAACTCCAAATTCTTTGATACTTTCTACAATCTGAATGCAAGTCTGGATGGAAAATGGAACTCATTCAGAATGGCATTTTTTTATTCTTATGCTATTTAAAATATTTTGTTCTCTTTAATATCCTATCCTAACATTGTGGATTTTTTAGCAATCTAGAAGGTTGGTATTTCTTATTAGAATAACAAGTTAAATTTGGATAAAACACCTAAATAAAAGTAAAGCACAGAAACGTACTTATATTTATAAAATAGTATTACTTTAATTCTTTGAAAATTAAATCATGCCTTATTTTCCTTGATGGAGAAAATATATTGGATCTTCCAAATTAATGAGGTGCCTAAATAGGTAGGAACATCCAAAAAGACATGATATATGTAAAAAAAAAAGAAGAAGAAGAAGAAGAAATTTCTCAGACTTTATATTTCTACCTGACATTAACCATTCTCCTATAAAATCTCCATGATAGATTTTTAATCTCCCAAAATTACTGACATTTATTCAATGTTTTGAAAGTCTTTTTATCTTAAAGTAAATATCGAGTTAAAAAAATCCTTTCTGTTGAAAGTCAAATAGAAACTCATAATGGAGAAAAAAAAAGTTAATGATGAGACAAATGTAATTAAAATTGTAATGTAAAAAAGCTGAATTGTATCCCACACAGTATATGCTGGCTTTTATTGTTGTGATAAAATACAGCAGCTAGATAAGGTCTGTACTTTTCATTCTAGGAATAGATCTATTTGATCTCAAGCATGATGCATTTTAACTACCAATGGCTTAGCAAATGTAGTTTAAGTACTGTGTTCAAAATGCCAATGATTAATCTACAAAGTTTACTATAAAAAAGTTTTTAATTGGGACTGTTTTAATGCATCACAATGTGATCATTCCTTTAAAACCAACAAAAAGCATAAAATCATCTAACCCCTGATTTAATTTCTACCATCCTGAGAATAAAGAAATAACTACACCTGAGAAGAAATAACTGAGAAGGTAGATAACTACTTTTGTCTTCTATGATGCCAAATTTGGAATAAATTTTCCAGACTTTTCACTTTTTTCTGGAATTCACAATGATACTCAAAGCCCAAGAACTTTGCTACATCTGAGACCATATGAACCATTTCCCATTTTGAGCACTGCACAGGCTGGCAAAAATGATGAACTATTCTGAAATCGTATTTGACTGAGAGTCTACTACATTTAGTTCTGCACAATATTGATCAGCGTACTTGCTGGGTTTGCAACAAAACCTAGCATCATTATTCAGCACTATTTAAATGTAGCCAAAGGACCTCACTTTATTTCTTTTCCTGTTTTCTCTTTTCTCTCCTGATGAATTGCACTGCACTCCTTTTAAATTAGGCAGGATGGGGGTGGGGGACATTGGGGAACATCCATCTGCATTTTTGAACAGCATCTCTTGGATCACAGGTGCCTTATGGAAAGAAAATGAACAGTGAATGTGATTCTCTCACTTTACCTGTTGAAAGTTGAATTTGCAGAATATAACTGTGAGATTTTCTCTTCATAGTTACAGTCTTCTATCTCACTCCAAGCACTCCTGATATTAATTTGATAGATTCAGCCTCTGAATGCTCTTGGTTTAAGATAAGATCTGCTCTGTTCACCTGAAGTCTGATTGCCAACCATGCAAAAATAATTACTATTAAGCCTATTCAAATCTTTCCTGTAAAACAATATCTTCTCTAATATTTACCTTAATTAACTTAATACCACCACTACTCTCTGCTTCTTCCAAAACCAAAATAATTGCAATTTAAGAATGCGCCTCCAGCAAAAGGTAATCTGCCAATCTCTTTTGCAAAGGCTATTTTAGACTGAACAAGAAGAAAAAAACGTTCTATCTCAAGGAAAAGGATTTTTAAAATTTAAAATTTGAAAGTACTTATTGATATTTTGGACTTTGACCAAAATCAATCATCACATTTTTTATAATTTGCAATTTGTCTGTAAACTCAATTTTCAAAATCCTGTATTTGTATTGAATACCTCTTGTGTGCTGCCTCACTCCCCTCAGTTAACCTTTTATACCTGTGACATTATACCTGACATTGCTGTGTTTACCCACTTGGTATAGGTGTAAATAGAGGATTTTTCTTTTCAATTGTACAAAGACCCTCAAGCCTCCTACCTAGGTCTAGGAACTTGCCCAGAACTCACACAGATACCATGTGGGAGTGGGATGGAATTAACCATCCTTCACTTATGGGAGAGGAGCCCATAGTTTGATCCCTTCTATGGACAATCCAATAATGGACATGGGAAGATCCCGGCAGGATTGAGCTGGTGGCCAACTTGATAATGCACATTTGCTTTGACTTTTCCCCTTTCTCCACTCCATCCCTTTGTTCCTTGGAAGGACTTCTTAAATAAACCGCCAGGATGGAAGATATTACTTTAGATTCTACTTTTGTAGAAACCCAAACTAACAGAGTATCCTCATTTCATTTTAGAAGATACAGCCTTAAATTTGGAATTTGAGATTATGTTCCTGGTTGTCACCAAAATATTAATAAAGGATTATTGAATCAGCATAAGGAAAGTCACTAAGGGAATCTCCTTGAACCCAACAATTACACTGGGTTAAAAAAAAAAAAAAAGTTCATTTTCCAAAGAACTTTAATATCAGACAAGAAAGATGCCAGGTCTAACAAAATACAATTTAGAATTTTGCTTTGAGAGTTTCAGGGGATCTCCGAGGTCCCACCAGTCTGAGGGTTTTATATTAAGGACCACAAACCAAAGTAATGGCAATAGAACAAGTACTCACTCAAGAACCCAACAGTGGACATGCAGGACTCTCAGCCTCTTCTAGGCATCATCCACTATGGGCATAGTCCTGAAGTGGCTTAAGAGGAAGCTCTGCAGAAGTTGTCCACACCTGTTAACATAGATCTCTGCCCTGTGCTGCTAGAGCCTCCTGTCATGACTATGACCATCTTCTCAGTAGTGGCCAGTGTAACTGGAGCTATGGTTACTCTACTAAGTTTCGCTAAGTTCAATGCTAAACTGTGCACACGGCCTTTTCGACCCACGAGAGTCTCTAGCTCATAGACAGCCCATGTGCTTGCTGCCTCAAGGTTAATACAAAGCAAAATACAGACAAGCTTGGGGTTAAGGTGCTGCTCAGAATCACACAAAGGCTGTTGTTTGAGGGTTCCTTCCCAGTGGCTTTTACATGTATTTCTTTTTAAAAAGTAGTGTACCAGATATTGTTAAATTTGAGTAGGTAGTTCATGTATATTATATATTTTTATTAAATTTAGCATACATTTAAAGAATTTTATATTTAATTATTTTAGAAAATATTAAACTTTATAAAATACTTGACAAAATATCAGAGGAATAATATTACAATTTTTTTAATTCACTTTCACTATTGGACCTCACAATTACTCTTACCACAGTTACCATTAGAAAACTATCAAGTGAGATACGTCATACAGCATCAAAAATCTGCTTCTCCAATTTTGTTCTTTATCCCATTTGCTTCTCATTTTTACTTTGGTGGAATGGAAATCCAGTTCACAGTAGCTTCCATAGTAACAATCCACTATGATCCATAGTTTCTCCTCTTATTTTCCAAATACTTAACCATATTCAAACTCTCTAGATCTCAAAAAGTAGTCATAGTATTCTAATAAGAATCTGGCCAGCCCCTTGGAAGAAAATTCCCTTTATCTCGTCTTCTCCTTTCTTATTTATTTTCCAATGCAGCCTGTATTTTCAAAGTTGCCTTGGTAGGTTGTTTGCTTGTGTTCATCTGGACATGAGTGTGGCCCTGGACTTAAGGCCGTTTATCTTCTCTTTAATATGATTTATTTGTTGACTTTCACTATCTTACCAAATAATAATAAGATTCTCTTTAACCTTTTCCTTTCAGATTTTTTATCCAAGTCATAATGTTAAGTCCCCATTCACTTTCTTCTACATTTTTTCAATGTCGCCAACCTGTTAAGAAAACATTCTAAATTCTATATTGTGTTTGTAAAATTTGTTATTTGTATTTGGCCTTTTTAAAAAACATATTAGTCATTCATACAAAGTAACAATTGTGTTATACTCTAATAAGGAAGAAATAAAGAAGTACAGGTTTGTTTCGACAGAAGTGTTTGCTAGCTAGTAGGGTCCACTGGCTGCTTTCATTGAGATGGAAGTCAGCTCCTAAGTTTCTGAAGTAAAGCATCTGATTCAGCAAGAGGCTTACCCAGAGGATGTTTACTTTCCACAGCATCTTAGGAAAAAGTTGGAGGATACACAAAATATCCACACTGAGGAAAAGATCAGGGAGCCATATTTTTAAAGAAATACTTTGTGTTTGCCTACTTATACATGTTGTGTACACACATGTGTGCATGCATGTATGTACAACTCCATTTTCTATTACATGAAAGATGAAGTTGAGACGTTTTTAAATTTTTATTTTTTATTCAATTTATTTTTTGTTTATTTTATTATTTTATTTATACTATTTATTTACTTTATTATATATAATATATAATAATTTATTATTAATAATGCATTTTATTATTTTATTAATTTATTTAAAATTATTTATTTTATTTTATTTTTATTTATTTATTTGACACAAGAGAGAGATCACATGTAGGCAGAGAGGCAGGCAGAGAGAGAGGGAAAAGCAGGCTCCCTGCTGAGCAGAGAGCCCAACACAGGGCTAAATCCCAGGACCCTGAGATCATGACCTGAGCTGAAGGCAGGCTTAACCCACTGAACCACCCAGATGCCCCGAAGTTGAGACATTTTTTAAAAGCATTTTTAAACAAATTATTACTGTGCATTCAGAGAAGTATCACCAAATTTGATAGGTAATCTTTGATGCTAAATTTTATTAAATGACATCATATGTATTAGATTAGAGCAAGGGTTGCTCATACAGCCAAGGTTAAAGGAAGTGCATCCCCATGTGGAACAAACAAGTCTTGGTCTGATCATTTTGGTGTATAGGGAATTCAACCTGGTGTGAAATAACAAAAAATTGAAATACCCCTTTTGAGCTTTGGCATAAAACAATACTTGAAGCAATAGTGCCAAAAATGATAACAAGTCTGAACTTTATGTAAGTTCAGGTACACAGTTAATTGTACAATGACATCCACTCTACTGAAGTGGTACTTATTTTTTTTTTTAACTTTTAACAATACCATAGAACTTGAAAACATAATTTTTACTGAAAACCCTAGGATTTACTCTATGTGATGTGTGTGTGTATGTGTGTGTGTGTGTGTGTTTTGAGTATAAGGCAAGAAATGGGTGTGACAGACAGGAAAAGGAAATAGTTTGACAAACATTGTCAGCACTTTAAAACAGTTTTGTGTTTTTTTGTTTTTTTTTTTTAAGATTTTATTTGTTTATTTGACAGAGACAGCAAGAGAGAGAATACAAGCAGGGGAAGAAGGAGAGGAAGAAGCAGGCCTCCCACTGAGCACGGAGCCTGGTGAGGTGCTTGATCCCAAGACCCTAAGATCATGACCTGAGCTAAAGGCAAACGCTTAATGACTGAGCCACCCAGGTACCCCTAAAACAATTTTTAAATTAAAAAACACACATACAGTGGTGCCCAGGTGCCTCAATGGGCTAAGTCTCTGCCTTCGGGTCAGGTCATGATCTCATGGTCCTGGGATCGAGCCCCGCATCAGGCTTTCTTCTCAGTGGGGAGCCTGCTTCCCCTCCCCTATTCCCCACCTGCTTACTTGTGATTTCTCTCTCTCTGTCAAATAAATACATAAAATCTTTAAAACATACATACACAGACACACACACATACGCACGCACACAAAACTAACTAATTGTGTGCCCTTGGGTAAATTTCCTAGGCTCTCTGCACTTCATTTTGCTCATCTATAAAATAAAAATAAAAATGACATTTACTTCACAAGGTTGTGAAAGTGATGCCAACTGCTGTTAGCAAGACAGTCATGGCAGTTGTCAACATACCTGAGGAGTGGGGACCTTGAGAAGATGAAGAGGTTGCAGCACTGGGGTGGGGATAGTTTGGAAAGGGGGAATACAAAAATCAAGAAAGTCTTCTCTGAGGACAATAAAATGAAGAAATAAACAAGATAAATATAAAGAATCAAACTACAGTTAATTTTCAAAACACTGGAGTCTGCTCCTCAGAGTCCCAAAGAAAAGAATTTTACTGATCTTCAACTTTTTAAAAATTCTACCAAATTACATATGTTTCAAAGTCAAATTACAGTTGGCTGAGGTGTGGTTTTCCTGGCTTCACCACTTACTAGCTAAACAAATGTGCATACGTTATTTAAGCTTTCTGTGTCACTATTTTCTTTTCTCAAAGATAACAGTAATAATTAAAACCCGTTGCCTAGGGTTAAATGAAATAATTTATGTAGAGTTATTCATGGTCCCTGCCACTTAGTAAGTACTTAGCAAATTTTAGCTGTAATGATTACCTTTCTATCTTGTCAATACCAAGACAGATTTTAATTCCTAAAATCTTTCCATTTATACAGTCCTGAGATCCCCTCTCATAGCTCTTAGCTAAGAAACAGAAATAGACATTTCCCAAATTGACATGGAATTAACTCTAAACTTAACAAATGGCAGAAAATCTTATTTGTTTCCTTGAAAAGAATAAATGGTGGGATTTTAAATTGTTAAGTGGATAATTAGGAATGTTAATTGGCCAAAAATACCGCTTGAGCCCCTATTATAATAACCTTACCTATTGTGGCATAATAGGAAACTCTTAATTCCTGAAAATTGCCACCTTCTCTGCCCTACCTCATTTGCACAGAGGGGGCTCTTACAGAAACAATTTACCATGTGATCACCACCTTTAGTCACCAATGATCAGTGATCAGATAGAGGCCACCTAGTCCATTCTGGGCCTATGAAATTCTCCCTCCCAACAAAGTGGAATGAAATATAGAAGTTGTTTTCCTTTCTTTTCTTTTTGGTGTCATTAAGTAACTCACCTTCTTCTTTTTTAAAAAATTCAATTCAATTAATTAACATATAATGTATTATTGGTTTCAGAGGTACAGGTCTGTGATTCATCAATCTTAAATACTATCCAGTGCTTATTATGTCACATCACCCAGTTACCGCACCCTCCGACCCACCTCCCCTCCAGCTCCCCTTATCTTGTTTCCTACTGTTAAGAGTCTGTATAGATTAGTCTTCCTGTCTTGTTTCATCTCATTTTTTTTTTTTTTCCTGTTTCTGGTTAAGTTGGTCTGTGCTATTTTCTGTAATTTCCATTTAAAATGTTCCAATTAACATCCATATATATTATACATTTTATTTCAAGTTCAACCTGAACCTAAGACTATGTCAACAAATTGATGGATAATGAAGATTCTATTAAAATTACCTTTAAAATATCAAAAAATATCAACATTTACACTATAATATGATTATCTAAACACAAAGCAGTGAACAATTAACAATAATCATCTTTAGGATAGGAAAATAAAGATATCAAATTTCTTCAAAATCAGGTATATGATTTTCCCACTGGACCTTGTCTGACAGTTATAGACATCATTGCCAGTTCACATCCATGGAGAGCACAAGGCATTCATTTTTATTGGTGATCACACATATATAGTCCGCATATATATTGTAGAACAAAACTCATGAAAATAGGTGAGAACAAAGCAATCTGGTAGACATGCCTAGCAAAATGAGTATGACATTTATAAAAAACTAAGTTTAAAGTCTTGGGCAGAATAAATACATAATTCCGGGCTATCTAACGCTTTTCTCAGACCTGACCTTTTGTTAAGATAGAGAACTACTATTATGATTGCTTAAAGGACTTACATTTCACTGAGTGTTGCTAAAATGTTAAATCTTACTACTGGCATACAAAAAAAGAGGAGGAAGTGAACTGTAGAAGGTGTTTCACTAGCTATAGTAGTTTTGATATTAATCTGATGGGGGGGAAAAAAACATGGGAAGGGAAATCAACCCTATAACATACACAAAATGGAGAATTAGAAATAACAAAGTTAGTAGAACTATCTCAACTTACTTGATCTTACAAATTTGGTTTTCTTACATTGAAAGTACTTATATTTGTAAATTAGTAAAAACAACTTTCATCATAGATCATTATCAGCTAAGTGCATGTAGAACTTACACCCAAATCTTATTTATTTATTGCAACATCTTTTTTTTCTTCCACAGTTGGTTGAAGTTATTGAAATTCATTTTCACTAACCCAGAGGAGAGCAATATTAATATTAATTTTCATTCTGAATACCGTATAAAAAGAGATTTTTCTCATTATTAAAAAAGAAAAAACTGCTTAGCATATCTAAATGAAGAATATACAGTTTGTAACAAAGTACAATAGCAATCATAGAAAGCTACAAAATACTATTATTCTCTTAAGACTTCCATCAAATCAGCCATAGAAAGTGAAATATGAAATCTAAGCAAAAGCGTTCAGACAGCCATGCATAGATGCATATTGTAAATACCTCTATTCAGCTTATTAGAGGCTTCCATGTTGTCTCTCTGTAATTTGTGGTTGTTTCATCAGCAGAGACTATTGTCTTTAAGCACAGCGAGCATCGCTTTTAAGAGTTAAATGGAACGGAGAGCATGAAAAAGCTATGAAAGCAAGCTGACTAATTTGTGATAATATCGAATTGAATAAAGGCCTGATTTCATCAAAAGCAGATGGAAGGATATTTCTGGTTTTTCAAATGTTAATGAATAAATACCATTTAATTTCATAAATTTTCAAAGTATTCTGAAGATAATTATTTCATAAAAATTTCCCATTTCCATTACATGCGCGCAGCTGCACTGAAGACCACGGGAGATGTGTGTGTGTGTGCAATTCTGGGCGGGCGGTAATAAGTCATTATCATAATTCACAGGTGACTTCTACATACTATGAAAGTTAATCCAGAAGAAGGCTTACTGACAAGTGCATTTCTCTGAAATCCATGTCCATGGATACTGAACAAGAGAAGAATGTATGCTGGTGAAACTTGGCCTGTTTTGTCAAAGGAATCTGTCCCCCCTGAAGCAACACCCCTAACTTTCCCTGTCCTAGAATTAACCAATTTGGAGTTATGCATCCTGAGTCATGACATCCCTCTCATGTAAACTGCTGTCTCCTAAATATAGAGACAACTGGTGAAAAGAGTATCAGAGGATCAAGAACATGTAAGAGCTTGTAAGAAGCAGCTGCAGAATTCACTTACTAATGATTCAGATGCTGCATTTCACCTCAGCTAATGAAAAAGAAAGTGTCCTTCTTTTTGGTCTCTTTCTCATTTAGCTCCTAATTCTCTCCTTGGTCTTGCATTATTTTTATTCTACTGTGTGTATGTGAAAGCTTTCCTTCTGCATTCAGTGTATGTTGCATGACTAGCTACTCACACATTCACTATTTATTCAGAATAAATAGAGCTGGAATGGACACTGGAAAATCAGTCAGGTGGGAGACTGAGCACCAAACAAGCCAAATGACTTCTTCAGTGTCACATGACTAATTTGTGATGGAGGCCAGATAAAAACACAAGTCTGAATTCTTTAGATTACATTTGTTCTTATAGAGGGAGATCCAGAGCTATGTGAATTAGAATATACTGAGGTGATACTGAAAGTATGAATTCATAGGTTCCTTCTTATAACTAATGAATTGAAATCTCTGGGGGTGGGTACAGCCTAAAATGTGTACTATTAAAAAGTTCCTAGGGCACCTGGGTGGCTCAGTGGTTTAAGCCTCTGCCTTCAGCTCAGGTCATGATCTCAGGGTCCTGGGATCGAGCCCCCCTCCACCCGCATTGGGCTCTCTGCTCAGCGGAAGCCTGCCTCCCCCCTCTCTCTCTGCCTGCCTCTTTGCCTACTTCTGATCTCTGTCTGTCAAATAAATAAATAAAATCTTAAAGAAAAAAGTTCCCAGTGATTCTCATGAATGTTAATATCCTTGAGTAACTATAATGCACCATAGTAACCCTCTTAGATTGCTTGGGATACTATTAAATTTTGGGGAGGGGAATCTTGGGATATCATAGTTCTAGTTTCTGTCAGTGAAGTTTGCCATGAACAGATAAATAAAGTAATAAAAAATGAGACAGGGTAAATTCAAGGAACAGATATGTGAGTAACAAAAGAAAACAACACATGTGCCTACAGGATATAAAATGTGATGATGATAATGTCTTTGGTGGGGCATCACACATTTCAGAAGAAAAATGAATTACTTTCTTTATTAGAAGTATGGAGTTTAAAAAAAGAAGTATAAAATTTCAATTAAGAGGATAGTGGATTTCACAGGTAGGAGAGCTGCTGTTGATGATATTTTGATAATGATAAGGATTTTGATATTATCTATCATGAAATGAAGGAGCTAGAAAGAAGAGGCTAGGGTGGAACCAGAGGAGTAGGTTACAACAATTGACCCTGATACATGTTGAATCTAATCAGAAGGACAGAGTTGAGTGTGATCATGTTGAGCTTCTCTTGACCGTGGAGGATGTTGGTAATTGAAATGTATTATCGTCATGAGTCCTTCACAGATATACCATGACATCATAAGCTCTTGTTAGCCTCTGGAATGGGTGTCTGCTGAGCTAAGAATTGTTACTTGCATCTTTATTATTTTTGTCCCTTTGTGTCAAAGTTTTTATTTTTATTTTTTTATTGTGCATGTTAGTTTTTGAGGCAGTGTTCTAAGAGCCATTGTTTATGTACAACACCCAGTATGTCAAAGTTTTAATACAAAAGTTAGCTTCCAAGACTCAAGCTTCGATTAAAACATCTTCAGGTACTGAAGGTACAAGCCTCTATTCACTTCCCAGAGGAAGGGAACATCTACAGTCTCTCATATTTGAGATAGCAACAGAGCATCAACTGTGAGCTGCTTAAAATTACAGAATCTCAGCCCTCGCTAGATCTTACAGAGTCAAAAATTTGCATTTTTAACAACATTCTAAGATGATTCATAGGTATGTTAAAATTGGAGAAGCTGTTAATCTGGGGTAGACGAAGATGGACCTTGACTGTAATCTTGCCTTTTCCAGTTTATACTACTCAAGGGTCCCAGATTAATTTTTTTTTTAATTTTAAAACACCTTTTATGTCATCTCTCTAATTTTTAAAAAAAAGAGAACGTCAAAAGTGTTCTATTAATAAGTCTTTTGTTTTTTAAGGCATTTGAAGTCCTCACAATCTAACTTCATCTAACTTATTTTGTGTTTTCCTACCCATTTTTTCTCTTTACCAAAGCTTCAATAAAATGATACAGATTGTTGTTACTCAGATATATTGATACTTCCTGGTTTCCTCTGCCGTTCCAGATGCTATCTAAGACGTAAAGGTTCATGTTCCTTCTCTGCCCATATTAATGTAACTTGCAGTATCTAATTCATCAGCCACATTCTCTATGACATCTTCCTTACTATTGTCATGTGTATCTTTTAATAACCTCACATCTTCTTGTTCATACCTCTTTAATGATTTGTACCATGTGCTTTTAAAAAAAAAAAAGATTTTATTTATTTACATAACAGAGAGAGAGATCACAAGTAGGCAGAGAGGCAAGCAGAGAGAGAGGAGGAAGCAGGCTTCCTGCTGAGCAGAGAGCCCGATGCGGTGCTCGATCCCAGGACCCTGGGATCATGACCTGAGCCGAAGGCAGAAGCTTTAACCCACTGAGCCACCCAGGCGCCCCCCATGTGCTTTTTAATACATTTATTAATAACTTGATATTTAGATGAAACATATCACCTCTCTGGACCTCTCTTTACTCATTTGGGAAAGAGAGATTCTCACATAACTATTTATTTTAGCAAGCTTACTATGAAATAATATATAGAAAATCTCTAAAAATATGAAGCATTATTCAAGTGTAAAATGCTCACAGTTTCCAGTGACTTCTCTGAAACATAAGACCCTTGAAGACAGGGATCATGGTTGTGCTCTTCTCTATTCTCCATATATTATGTATAATAAATTTCAAATGAATAAATGCATATTTCAGTGTAACTCCATTTTGACTAAGTTTCCATTTTGACTAAGTTTTATATGTGTGAAAAACTACATATAGTTCTATTTAGTTTCTTTCCAAGGACCTATGTGTTCCTGCATTTTCTTAGAAGCTTCAATTTTTATGTCTTGTTTTTTTTATTTCCTTAAGCATTGTCTTTGCAAATACAATCCCAACCACCTAAATTAGTTAGCTTCAATGGTGTGTTTGTAATTCCTACTACATTTCTACTAAGATTTCCTCAATTTTGGAAGACCTATCTGGCTCCAGGATTCCCAGCTTTTCAGCTAGAAATTGTGGTTAGAAATGCAGACTCTTGATTCTGACTGCATTAGGTTGGACTCTCAGTTATACCATGCAGGAGATTATTCCTTCTGTACCTCAGATTCCTTATCTTAAAAAGAGGGTTAAGAATAGAACTCAACATATGACATTGTTGAGAACTTAAATGTTTTAATATATAATATATTTATAATCTGCATAGAACAATGATAGTCACAAATTAAGTTCAACTAATGTTAGCTTGGTTATTCTGTGAAAAAGTTTTGCGATCTAGAAAGAACTGCACCAATTTTAGGAATTTTTATTATTGTTTAACCCAGAATAGATCTCTTTTATAGGTAAGTGAAGAAATTCCTCATGATTTATTTATGAGTTGAACTTCAAAGAAATTTAAATTCCTTTCGACTAATAAATATCATACAAATTTTGTGTATTTTTATATTATACCAACACATAAAGTTAATCATTCTAATTTCGGGAGAGAAAATATTTTCATGGGCCCTGAAAGTCAATTTGTCAAATAATTATCAATTGGATGATGCTGTTATCAATGTAGAGGTTTCTGATGGCTTCTACTGATGAAAGTGGAGAATTGATTATGATTCTGGTTGATTTGTGTATTCATAAGGGAAAGTAATGAAGAAAATACAAGAGAAATCATTTTCTTCTCAAATTACATCAATATTTCCAAATAAATCTGTTTATTAGTATAAGATTATATTTAGTGTTTATAATAAACTGGCACAGAAACATTAGAATTAGATATATTTATCAAGAATTTGTATTTTTTTCAAAACCAAAACATATTATACATAGCACTGTTGTTTTGTTATGCAGGCACTGTAATCTTCCTATGTGAATGCATTGAGAGAAATAATTTGGATTAAATGAGAAAAAAGAAATATAAGGCAGAAGTGTGACCTCTAAGGTTCAGGCAAATTAAGGTATATAACAAATGAAATTTTTATCAACCTACTTATAATGTTTACTTACAAAAATTCTAGCAAAAAAAGGTAGCTGCTGTTTGAAATAAGATTTCTGAATTCTGAGAGGTGAGTCCTGAGAGAGGTGTAACTATTTGGAGACAATGAAATGAAATCTCTAAGAAAAAAAACATAGAGCCAGTGAGCAGGCCCCAAACATAACTTCATTCTGGGGCAACTAGACAAATGAAGAAGTTATTCTAGCTTTGCATCTACACATCCAGCATTTGAAAGCTTTGCTGCCTTAGCAAAGCCATAGTTTTGTTTCATTTTTTTTTGTTGTCTTTTTTCTCCACATATTTTGCTCAAGTGCTGCTGTAAAAATTTTTTTTTTTTTAAAGAAAAAGAAAAACTAGGCATTCAACTGCTATCTTCTGAGGAGGTTCATGGTATAATGTGAGAAAATCAAGAATAATTAAAGGAGGAAATAGTTTTGTACATCTCCCAGAACTCAAAGTTGATCTTTTTATAAATATGTCCCACCAGACTTTCCAGAAATATTACATTTGCAGCATTGCATGATAGCATTCAACTTCCACTTCTTAGTGACAAAAAACTTGAAGTAATTATCTTGGCTTGAGTTCTTAGTAAAGTATAGAGATTTTCTGTGAAGTCGGAGTGCTGGAATTGCTTTTGCTACCTCCCTTCAAGAACGATATTAGAGTTCAAGGAACAAACTTCCACTTAAGATGGAATTAAATAAAAAGCAATCACTGTAGTCAACACAAAGCAACTACTAATAATTTTAGGGCTCAATTTCCTTAAAAGATGAAATAATTTTAGGTTAATATACAAAAGTTCTCCTGTAATGATTTCACTTGCAATGTCTCTATGGGGAAGCATTCATCAGCTCCAAATGGTTTCCCAACAGAGAAATGTGCTAGGAAAACAGAAAAGTGACATATTATGCCAAAGCAGGAGGCAGTACACTTTAACAATAGAGAAAGGTAATGCATATCTGGGACCCCACCTATTTACTGTTACAACCGTTTTAGTTTGAGTTTCTTAGAAGGCAGAATGCATGTGAACACCGACAGGTACAATATAATAGCATACACCATGTTAATATATAAATCTGAATATTTAAATTTTAATCCTTTTTATAAAATGCAATATGGGGTATATTGTATTTTTTTAATTTTTAAAAAAGATTTTATTTATTTATTTGACAGACAGATCACAAGCAGGCAGAGAGGCAGGCAGAGAGAGAGGTAGAAGCAGGCTCCCTGCTGAGCAGAAAGCCTGATGCAGGGTGTGATCCCAGGACCCCAGGATCATGACCCGAGCCAAAGGCAGGGGCTTTAACCCACTGAGCCACCCAGGCACCCCGGGTATATTTTAAAATAGCTTTGACTTCCTGGGTACATACAGCTGTAATTCATAAATATCCTTATTTATTTTATATTTTTCTTGTAAGGATAATAGCCAATGTTATTTACAATATTTATAATGGCTTTTAAATATTAAGATTGCCTTATGGATAACAACTAAGGATTGCACTCAGATTAGCATTTCAGAAGTATCTTCAGCTTTTGACTTTCAATATACAAAATCTTTTCAGTGGGCTCAAAGTGAAATGTTCCCTTTGCACTTATGTGGAAGCAACCATTAGCGCACACTGCCAGATTGCATATTTTTTTATCATTCCCTGTGTGATTGAGAATTACTTATGCACACTACCTTTTCCCCTTCTTTGCTCTGTCTTTTCCTTTTCTCTTCCCTGAGTCAACCTGAGCAAGTCATCTTAAATGTATGGACTATAAGATATCCTAGATTGTTCCATTGGAAGTTTACTCTATACGTTTTCCTGCATCTTGCCTGGAAATGTACCTGCACCTGCGAAAATGACACATCCCATCCACCCAGCCACATTCCTTGCCTATGCAGACAGCTTTCAACTTAGCCACTGCATGCCTGAGAGGAAAGACCAAGACGACATAAGGGCAATGATCCTTTTGCAAGAGAGGGGAAATCAAGTCAGGATTGAGCAAGGACATTTCAAGCTTTTGAAAGAAAGGGAAAAAAAGGTAGCTAAATAAATACAGGGACCTGAGGAAGAATAGAAAATCCAGGATGCTGAGTATTGTAAAGTTGAAAGTCTGAGAAAAGTGAGCTCAAAATGTTTGTTTATTCAGCAAAAAGCTGGAGGGCAGGAAGTGGGTTTTGTTCCAGGACCTATTTGTTGATTGAATAATGGATGAATAAATGAATGAATATATTATTTCAGTCTGGATGGAATAAGAGAAAAGTATCATTCTTAAATGCTAATTCAGATGAATACTATTGCTATTACTATGAATTATGGTAACAATGATACACTATCATCTTAACTGTATAGAAGAGGAAGCTAAGTGTGGCAGTAAGCTAAGTAGCTTACTCAAGTCTTAATCTTGTTGGCGACAAAGCCCCAGACTCATTTAGACTGTCTCTATTTGAACCCATCACGGTTTGTCACATGGACATCATCTGCCACGATGTTTGAATGAGAGAAGCAATTGCCACTATCCACACTTCATACTACATTGTATTGCAATGGATGGGTTAAATAACCGGTGACACTCTTGGTAACTAGATTCTAGTTGGGCAGATGGGCAGATGTTGCCAACACAAAAAGATAAGAGGAGACCCTCCAGGACCATTCTCCACATTGTGAGGGATCAAAGAGCACATTAACAGAGTCTTGGGTTGGTCTTTCTTATTCATGCCCCCTGCTGTTTGTCATGGGATGTTCTTGTTACACTGTTAGGTGAAGAGAGAATAGAACTGCCCTATGACCCAGCAATTGCACTACTGGGTATTTACCCTAAAGATACAAATGTAATCCGAAGGGGCATGTGCACCCGAATGTTTATAGCAGCAATGTCCACAATAGCCAAACTATGGAAAGAACCTAGATGTCCATCAACAAGATGAATGGATCAAGAAGATGTGGTATATATACACAATGGAATACTATGCAGCCATCAGAAGAAATGAAATCTTTCCATTTGCGACAACATGGATGGAACTAGAGTGTATCATGCTTAGCGAAATAAGTCAAGCAGAGAAAGACAACTATCATATGATCTCCCTGATATGAGGAAGTGGTGATGCAACATGGGGGCTTAAGTGGGTTGGAGAAGAATCAATGAAACAAGATGGGATTGGGAGGGAGACAAACCATAAGTGACTCTTAATCTTACAAAACAAACTGAGGGTTGCTGGGGGGAGGGAGGTTGACAGAAGGGGGGTGGGTTTATGGACATTGGGGAGGGTATGTGCTTTGGTGAGTGCTGATTCCCAGACCTGTACCCCTGGGGATAAAAATACATGTTTGTAAAAAATAAAAAATTAAAAAAAAATATGGCATATAACAATAAACTGCCATTGGGTAACCTATGTTACTTCAACTCTTTGAGTCTTTTTAAACATAAAATGAAGTTGTTGGACTACACAATTTCTATATTAAGTTTTACATTTTAGATATTAAACATGTCATGTTATTATCTCACCATACTACAAATGTTTAAACCATATATTTCACTTTATGCCCTTAGAAGGATCCCAAGATATTTACAGAATACTTACTAATTGCTAGGCAGTTTGCCAAATAATTTTACCAATATTATTTACTGAATATTCATATCTTAGTGAAGTACATCTTTCAACTGTGTCTTACAGGTGAAAAAATGAGGCTCAAAGACATTGAATCCCTTGCCAAGGTCACAGACCTAAGAGGCATCACGTATCAGTTTACCTGACGCCACACTAGCATTCTATCAATATCTGATGGACAGATTCCAAGTCAAGTAAAACAGAGTAAACTGGCATTCTTAACAAGAAAATGTCCCTATCCCTGTTCAGCTACTCTAATACAATTTTAGAATAAACTAGGATACCTTTCTGAAGCCCTATTTCAGAAAAGAGATGTTAGTAGACTATTATATGCTAATATAATAATATAGTTATAGATAATATAATATTATATTATATGTACTATCATATATATGTGCTAATGTCATATTATATCTAATATGGCTAGACGACTATTAGAATAAAGTAGGTTTTCATGAAATTCCTTTAATACGATATTTCTTAATCCCCTCAAGCAACAGAGTCTCTCAGAACTGTGATATCTTGGGATACACCCCCTAATATTCTAGCTATAAGGTGTCTCTAATAACTGAACTCCTAGAAAAGGATAGTCAAATGTGTTCATTCACCTAGTCAGACACTGGATCTATAATGAATTCAAACACAGTCCTCAGCTTGAAGGAAGAGCAAGTTTATATGAAGTAGGAACAGGAGAGCAATTCATGTGGTCTATCAAGTGAAAGCAGCTTCAGAGAGCAGTAAATCAGCCGCCATCACCAACAAAAGGCTTTAGCTGGGAATAGTAAAAGATCAAAATCGGATATAGATTTTCACCAGATTATAGATGACCTTGAGTGCCAGCCTGAGGAGTTTGGCCAATTTCCGCAAAAAGATGAATGTGCAAATCACCCTTAGTCTTATTTCTAAATTCAATTCAAAATGAGAAAAATCAATGGTGATTAGCATAATCAAGCATCAATCCTTTAGTGCTATTTTTGAAAGAAGTTAGATAATTCCACTTTGTCAATTTCCACTTTTGAAAATGAAATTTGCCATCCTCTCTCCCTTCACATACTCAGCATGATTAGGCAGTCAGTCTGTTGATTTACCCTAGATAATTAGATCCAACATAGATTGAGAATTAAGTCAGCAACGTTTTAATACTTTCTCTGTCACTGCCCCCTACGGCTCTTTTGCAACTGCTCCAGCCTCCTGGTGTCATCTCCACAGGAACACTTTCCATAGGGATCTATGTCATGACATTGGTGATAAGAAAGAGCAAACGTCGTCATTCATATAGAAAGTTGTTATTGGAGATGAGGGAGATTTGAGGCTTTCATGAGTCAGAATCCAAAGCTGATTGTGGAGTTTTGCATTTTCAAAGAATGCAGGACACTACCTAGCAGAGCTGACATACCAAATAAAAAATTGAAACTCCAGCAACACACCCTTTATCTACACCTTCATATTCCCAGTTCATCTCTGTACTATGAGACCCTTCCGTCTCTTTGATTTTATAGTTAATTTACAGGCTCAGTATTATAAATTATGAGCTCTCAATCTGGAAAACAGTGAAAGCAGGTTAGAAACAACAGATTCTTAAGAGTTTTCCTCCTTGTAGATAATAAGAGAGGTTCACTCTTTTAAATGTAAGTTTATTTCTGATAACTCTAAGCCATCTGACTTTCTACTAAGAAGAAGAAACTCTGTTTCCATCTCTACTTGGCAAAAAGTGGAATATCACCTCTAAATGTGAATGAAAAATTTAGAATAACTTAATGGAGCTGGGAGGGCTTTCCTAATAAATATAAATGACTTGGATCATACTCTATAATATAAGGGAGTTGGTCTACCTTACACATTTTAGTACAGTTTATTTGTTATTTATTTGTTAATCCATTCATTCATTCATTAAGTAGTATGAATTTTGGATTGTATAAACCCATGTGGAAATTATAGCTTTGTCACTTAGAAAAAATGAATTTATTGGCTTAATCAACACAAGAATAACAAGAGATAGGCCTGTAAAATATTCAATAGTTTATCTTGTAAGTTCTTCTAAACTGGATGCATTTGGAGAAACAAGTTGAAAATATAAAATTGTAATACAATGAGGTAATTACTTTAAACATAATGGGAGTGCATAAGGTGGATACCTAACCATACTATGGTAAAAAAAAAAGATATCTTGGGCTGTAAATTCTAACATAAATCCTTAAGGATAAGAAGCAATTAGTCAGGTGAAGGCAACAAAGGGAGGCGGTGTTGGATGGAGAAAGTATATCCCATCCAAACCAAAAGAACAGGAAGGAGAGAGAGGAAAGATGGCACACAAGGCACTAATATAGCTACATCTGGCAGAAACTTAGAATGCAAGGGGGCATGCCATGGTGATCCCAATGGCTGTTTTCAGAACAGCTCTAAAGCTTTTAATTTTCATAATAGAATTAACAAGGACAGAGTGCTCTCACAGAAAAAGCTTATATATCATTGTTCATAGTAGCTTTTTGTGATCCTTTTCATTCATGGTATCTATTGTAATGTCTTCTCTTTCATTTATAATTTTATCTGACTCATCTCTCTTTTTTAATTTGTAACCTAGCTAAAAATTTGTGAATTTTGTTTATGTTTAAAAAAATAAAAACACAACTCTTGATTTCACTGATATTTTTGCCATTGTCTTTCTGGTCTCTATTTCATTTATTTCTGCTCTAATTTCTATGATTTCCTTCTTTCTGCTAACATTTAATTTATTGTTTCTTTCCTCTAATTTCTTGAAGTATGAAGTTACACTATATATTTGAGATATTTCCTTTTTCTTAATGTAGTCATCTATCATTATAAACATTTTAGAACAACTTTTGCTACATACCATAAGTTTTGTATATTGTGTTTCCTTTCTATTTCTCTTAAGATACTTTCTGATTTCTCTTTCAATTTCTTCTTTGACACATTAATTGTTCAGCAGTGTGTTGTCTAAGTTTCTAAGTGTTAGTAACTTTTATAGTTTCCTTCTGGCATTTATTTTTCATTCATACCATTTTCATACAATTCATATAATTCTCTTTCATACTATTAGAATCTGAAAAAAAATACTTGATACAATTTTAATCTTAAATTTGTCAAGACTTTTTTTGTGGCCCAACATATGATCTACCCTAGAGAAAGTTCCATGTGTACTTGAGAAGAATGTGTATTCTGGTGCTGCTGAATGGGATGTCTTCTGTCTGCTAGGTCAAAGAGGTTACTGTGAACAATTAGTAATGGGATAATCTAGAAGTAATAAATTCTTACAAATGCACAGTCTCTAAAGATTAGATTTGAAGGAATAAAAAATCTGAAGAAACAAAGAATAACTGAGAATAACCAAAAATAACTAAGACTAGAGCTGTAATCAAAAACTCCCAACAAAAAAAAAAAAAAAGTCTAGGCCAGATAACTGTACTGATGAATTCTGCCAAATATTTAAAGAAGAATTAATGCCAATCCTTTTCAAACTATTTAAACAAAACAAAACAAAACAAAACAAATTTTCTCCCAAACTCATCTTAGCAGAATTGCCTTGCTATCAAAGCCAGACAAGAACATTACAATAAAAGAAAACTACAGGCCAATATCCCTATGAATATAAATGCAAAAATTCTTAACAAAATACTACCAAACTGAATTCAATAGCACATTAAAAAAATAATGTACCATAATAAAGTGGGTTTTAACCCACTTTGAAGGGTTAAAACTCTGTGATACAGGAATGGTTCAACATACATAAATCAGTAAATGTGATATACCACATTAACAGAATAAAGAATTTTAAAATGATCATTTCAATAAATGCAGAGAAAGTGTTTGGTAATATTCAATGTCCCTTCTTGATAATAGCTCTTACCAAATTGGATATAGAAGGAACATGAACATACCTCAACGTAATAAGAACCATATATAATTGGCCCACTGCTAACATCATACTTAAATGGTGAAAGCCTGAGAATATTTCCACTATGGTTTGGAACAAGACAAGGGTGTCCACTTTCACCACTCCTGTTCAACACAGTATTAGAAGCCTCAGCCAGAGGAATTAGACAACATAAAAGAAATAAAAGGCACTCTAATCAGAAAGAATTGTTTCTGCATATAACATGAATATATATTTATATATAAAATTCTAGAGATTCCACACACAAAAAAATGTTAGAACTAATAAAAAAAAAATTCTAGGGGTTCCTGGGTGGCACAATTGGTCACTTACTGACTCTTGGTTTTGACTCGGGTCATCATCTCAGGGTTGTAGGATCAAGACTTGGGTCGGGTTCTGTGCTAGGCAAGGAGTCTGCTTGAGATTCTCTCTCTCCCTGTCCTTCTGCCCCTCCCCACTCTGTGCTCTCCTTCTCTCCTTTATTTTATAAATAAATATATATATTTTTTAATTCTCTAAAGTTTTATGATATAAAATCACCATACTTTACAAATGATAAAATTGCATTATTTCTCCAGAGGGAAAAACACCATATTTTTTTTTCCTTATTTAAAGGCAGTATTTTTGACTGTTATAAATCACAGAATTTTTGTGGTACTATAAAAGTTAGATCTTTATTTTAGTTCAATTTTTTTTGAATACCCCAAGAAGAGACTTAACAGCTTTAGGCATTCATGACATTACAATCTCCTAGGAATCACTAAATTTGCAATTAGCCAAAAACTCCTATCTATTTGGTTGTTTATTGCTCTTCCTTTCATAGAATTAATAGACTGTGAAATTTTCTTTCTTTTTTTTAATTTTAAAATATTGTGGCTATCTGGTCATCTACTATTTTGAGAATTACTACTTCTGCATCAATTCTCATTCATTTTTACTGCTTTTATTGTGGTAAAATATATCTAACATTACATTTACCATTTTGACTATTTTAAAGTGTACAATTCAATGACATTAATTACATTCATAATACGCAGACATCACCATCCATTTCAAAATTTTCATCACTCTAAACAAACTCTTCAGTCATTAAGCAATAACTCCCCAAAGACCCCCTCTTTGACTTCTGGTAACCTCTAATCTACTTTCTAACTATTTATTTGCCTATACTGGATATTTGGCAAAATATGAACAAGAAAAGAAAAAAAATAGTTAAATTGAACTTCATTAAAATTAAAAAAAAACTTTCGTGCATCAAAGGACATTATCAACAGATTGAAAAGACAGCTTATAGAATAAGAGAAAACATTTGGAACTCATATAGCTATTAAGGGTTGAGTATCCAAAATGTATAAAGAATTCCTACAACTCAATAACAAAAACACAAGTTATCCAATTAAAAAAATGGGCAAAAGACTTAAATAGATATTTCTCCGAAGTACACAAATGGTGAACAAAGACATCAAAAGAAACTCAATAGTTTCAGCCATTAGGGAAATAAAACCACAATGAGATACCACTGTACATATACTAAGATACCTATAGTCAACAAAAACTAAAAATAACAAGTACTTGTGAGGCTATGGAGACATTGGAACCCTAGTACATTACTGATAGAAATGTAAAATGGTACAGCAACTGTGGAAAACAGCTTGATGTTTCCACAAAAAACTAACATGCAAGTATGATATGACTCAGCAATACCACACTAATAAATATCCAAAGGAACTAATAACCAGGCCTCAAATAGATTGCTCATATGCCAATGTTCACTGAAGCATTATTGACAGTAACCAAAAGAGAGAACAACACAAGTGTCCATCAACAGATGAGTGGATCACCAATATGTGGTATATATATATATACAATGAAATACTATTCAGCCATAAAAAAGAAACAAATCTCTGATAGATTCAATATGGATAAACTTAGAAATATTATGCTGTCGAAATAAGCCAGACACAATGGGACAAATATTCTGTAATTCCTGTACCACTGTCCCTCAGCTTCAGCACCACAGACTTTTTTTTAGTGAGTCTATCTTCAGCCACATTTGTCTCAGAGAGTCTGGCATTGTTAAATGTGTTTATCTTTTAAATTTGTCAGGTTCATGCATGGATCAGGTTTATACTCTTCCCGTTGTGTCCTCATGACATAAAACAGAGAATACTAGATTTTGAGTGATAATATATATTAAAACCTATGACTGTTAAAACACAGAAATATACACATGTCTTGGTCTATTTCAGGCTGCTATAATAAAAATACCATTGACCAGGTGGCTTCAACAACAAACTTTTATTTCTCACTGTTCTGAAGGCTGAAAAGTGCCAAGGTGCTAACAGACTCAGTGTCTGGTGAGAGCCCACTTACTGTTCATAGAAGACCATCTTCTCGCTGCGTTCTCACATGACAGAAGAGGTGAGAGCGCTCGCTAAGGTCTCTTTGATAAGGACACTAATCTTATTTATGACGGTTTCATCCTCTTGACTAATCATCTCCTAAAATTTCTTCTCTTAATACTATCACCCTGGGGTTAAAATTTCAACATATGAATTTTGGAAAGAATGCAAACATTCAGTCTATTGCAACATGTATATTGAAGTACTGCATATATCAGAACTCTAACAAAATGGAGATTCTGTGATGATAGTTTTTTTAAAGATTTTATTTATTTATTTGACAGAGAGAGAGAGAAAAATCACAAGTAGGTAGAGAGGCAGGCAGAGAGAGAGGGGGAAGCAGGCTTCTCTGCTGATCAGAGAGCCCAATGAGGGGCTCAATCCCAGGACCCTGAGATCATGACATGAGCTGAAGACAGAGGCTTAACCCACTGAGCCACCCAGGTGCCCCCATGATAGTTAATTTTAAAGAAAAGGTAGGGACGACTCTTGGTGGTGTTAATTTATAAAAAGGATTACTTCAAGTGGAACTAAACAAGTGGAAAATTAGCCAAATTACCTAAGAACTTTATATATACATATATAAGTAGCTTTATATATATAAGATATATATATAACTATTGTGAATATTCATATTCATTTTATACTTTTACATGTTTTGCTTGATAAAAGTGCAATTTTAAAATATTTCCTGAAAAAAAAGCTGCTCAGTTTCAAAATTTTTTATCTAATTCCTTTTACTAAACAAAAAAGTAGTAAGTATTGGGAAAAATGAGGAATAAAATAGATATTCTATAATAAATAGCTTCTTTTGTGTATAAATTATTTTTATGATTTTTTACATTTTTACATTACATTTGTAATTTAACATTACAAATTTACATTTAACACAAATATAAAAATATCAAGTTTAAAATAACATTTTGTAATTATATTAAATTAATTAAGTCTATGTATAATAAAAGCCATATTACATTGTGTTTTACCAACTAGAAAATTCTAAAATCCAGTTTTTCTGATTTTTTTTTCTGGCTAAAAAATCTCTAGTCTCAGAACGACAGCTGATGCCAAAGATAAATAGAATTAATTCTAAAGCAGCCCAACAGGCAATGTAAAAACCATTTCTGCTGAACATGTTCTTTCTACTTTGGGAATCCAAAGCCTAATCTTGTTACATTTGAATGTGTAACCCTTGTCCTGTCACATTCTGATAAGCATCTTTTAGTACTAGAAGAGCAATTTTCTCTTTAGCTTTACAAATTCCTGCTTTTATTATAAATAGCAAGTGATTTATTGTCAACTTGCAAAGTTTATTTTTGAATTAACATTTATTTTCATTTGTGTGAATATTTTTAGGTGTTGGAAAGACATTGAAATTTGAAGTGGTTTTGATTTGCACATGTGATTTTGGTCTTCTTATTTATGTCACTCACTCTGCTAACAATAACTCCCTTTATTTATACACTGTCCTTCAAAGTATCCTGATTTAGACTTTCCATTGAGAATTATTTAGAGATAATTTGGTTTTTAAAGAAGAGGTAGAAAATTGATAGAACAGACCATCTAGACCCAATATAAATATATTCTTTATCAATGAGATCTTTCAATTATCTTTTAATCTATTCTGTAAAACTATTTTGGAACATCTCTGATGTTTATACAATCATGTATGTTAGCTTCTCAAATAGTAAGTAAAGATTTGAATATAGACCAAAATAAATATTTCAATTGCAATTAAAATATAAACCTTACCCATGTGGTTCTCTAAATCGATAGTTACCACAGTTTTTAAATTCTCACTCTTGCATTCCACACCATCCTAACATAATTTCTGAGAAAGATGGTGCTCAATAAATTCAAGTTGAATAGATGCCATTCAAGATGTGTTGTATCAACTCAATCATTGCTCATTTTAGGGGAGAACATGTTTGCCCATCTTGTCATGTTTCCCTAGAAACATCTACTAGAATTATTTTCTTGCTCCCTGCCTTTTCACTTACACTTTCCCAGAAGACAAAGAGGGACACTTACCTCTTTATGACTTTAGAAGAAGGAATTGGACATGTGAGTTTTAGATACTACCCCCTTCCCCTGCTATATTCTTCTTGCAATAGTAGGTTGCATTGAATTACAAACTCCTCTCTTTAAGTTAGAAACTTATCCCTACCTATGTCAATGACAGGGAGGAGGGAAAGTATATCTGTTCATTCAGGGAATGTCTAGCTTCTCTCTTTCTATCCCCTAAATGGATCTCTCATTTGCTTTGTGAATTCAGGTGGATAATAGGGATGCTATCATTGGCCTTCTAAAATTCTAATGGTTTATAGAAATTAAAATAGTTAGCAAGACTTCCCATATATTTGATGGTGTCTGAGAATCTGCTCTCAGGTTCCCTTCTACAATGAAAAGTATACAGTCTGGTCTCTCCTTAGCAACTCTTGAAGGAGCTGGCACAACCAGGAAATATTTCTGATGCAATTAACCCCCAAAATAAATAGACCATTGATTATACTGTATCAGTGGTTCTCATACTTTAGCATGCAACAGAACCTTTTAGGGGCCTTGTTAAACACAGGATCTGCACTGAGGTTCTCTTCTACAATGAAAAATATCTAGTCTGGTCTTACCTTAGTAACTCTTGAAGGAGCTGGCATAACCAGGAAATATTTTTGATGCAATCAACCAGAAAAATAAATAGACTCTTGACTATACTGTATTAGTGGTTCTCATACTTTAGGATGCAACAGAATCTTTTAGGGGCCTTGTTAAACCCATGGTATGTGAGACAAAAAATGTAAAATAAAACATGATATTTTATAACCAATTGCCAAGTATATCTTCATATTTATTTTTTTTCAAATACTATTAGAGCATAGAACCATAAAAGGACAAAAACCAAGATTCTTCAGAATAAAATCTAGGTATTAACCCATGTAAAAAATAAAACATTAATTAACAGGTAAAATTGAAATAGGAAATATATTCTGACATGTGTAATGTACTCTTTTCTTGGAAATTATTGTAAAATGCTTTGATTTGACCTTATGACATTCCTGACTGCTATGGCGCACAAGTGGTCAGCTGAGACAACCTTCCAGGTGAAACCCAAGTGCAATGAAAGCCCTCATCCTCTATGGACAGACATATTTTTAGGAAACAAAAATTTTTTTTACAGATTTTAATTATTTGACAGAGAGAGACACAGTGAGAAAAGGAACACAAGCAGGGGGAGTGGGAGAGAGAGAAGAAGGCTTCCCACTGAGCAGAGAGCCTGATGCAGGGCTCGATCCCAGTACCCTGGGATCACAACCCAAGCCAAAGGCAGACACTTAACAACTGAGCCACCCAGGCACCCCAGAAGCAAATTCTTTAGCCCTGGCATTTTTTTCCTTTTATTTTTGAGGTCCTATCACTTCTGTATTACAACTTGCATGAAATTTTCAAAAAAAAAAAAAAAGTGTCCTTTCTATATTCACAGGTGTCCAGAAGGAATACAACATTACATTTGTATTTCTACCCTGTTGACTAAGGCCACTTTTTATTCAAGGAGGCTCCAAAGTCTTTTCTTCTCAACTGGGAGTTCTCAACTAAAGTTTCTTCAAACTTAAATCCCTTTTCCTCAGCTAGCTCCAAAGGACTACTTCATTTAAACATCAACCCTTACAGAGATGATCCCACTGATCTGCTCTTACCATAATCTAACCAGTACCACAGCCTTTACCATCTTCCAAGAAAATGTTCTCTCACAGGCATCAAACCTGAGAAATATAAACTAATAAAAATATTTCAAGCTAAAGAAAACTACTAGTAAAGAACATCCAGCTATGCACAAACTAACCAAGGCTAAGAGCTTAAGAAAAGTAACTTAATTGTAGGATGTTAAAAAATGGGTCAATAATGCTAATTGTCCCCAGTTGGATGTGATGGCTCTTAGCTATGAATAATCAACACTTGGCTTAAACCACTTCTTTGTAATTATGTGACTTTAGATTAATTACATAAATTTCTGAGTCTCAATTTTTTTACCAATAAAATGGGGTTAAAATTGCTTACAAATGATTATTGTGACAATTAAGTGAGGTTTGTATAATACCTGGCTTATGTATTAAATGCATATTAATACTTTGAGTGTATACACATATCTTGAAAATATTTTAAAAATAAATGTGCGACGGTAGCAATACTACGAAGCATTTGTACTGCTATTTGTAGTGCTATACGTACTGCTATTTCAAATGATTTACATAAATTATTATATTCAAACCTCATAACAATCTTATGAAGTAGAGCCATTTATTTATTTATTTATTTATTTATTTATGTATTTACAGATGAGGAATCAGATGCAAGAGAAATAACTTCTCTTCTCAGAGGCCAACCAAGTCCATGGGTGGAACTGAGATTTAACCCAGATTAGCTGATTCTAGAGATTGTTCTGTTAGCTCTTTTGATCAATACCTCAATTTCACAGAACATGTGTATCACACATGTCTTGCTGTGACCTAGAAAACTTCTTTTGGTTGCTGATTTAGCATTAACTTAGAAATTGGGTGTGAGAAGTGCCACACTTACTCCTAATTCATATGGAGGCCCATTCATTCTTTCTTCTATAAAACATATCGACTTTGCTAATTTGTACACAGCTTAAAAATAAATGGAGTATTATAGGACAAAGAATTCATTTCTAGGGGATTCACATGACAATCAGATAATCTGAAACCATATAGAATTCTTTCCTCTTTACCCATTACTGATATTTCTAACTTATTCTGACTATGAAGAATCACAAGGCTTTTATTAAAAGTAAGATTTCCAGGTTCCTTCCTTAGAGAATTTTATTCAGTAGAGTAGAGCATTGAAATCTGTATTTTTTAACAATCAGTCTGGATATTTCTTATGAGCAGACAAGTTTAGGAAACTCTAATCCAGTCTATTAAAAAAAAAATGACAAAACCCAAAACTTAACCAAATGGTAAATTTAATAGGTAAATCTTAATCTAAAATTTAAAAATAAAATGACAATATTATTTCTATGGTAAGAGCTTGAAATAAATGCCCAAACCATCCTCATTGTTTCAAAGAAATTGTTTGTGCTACTCAAATTATTAGACAAGTCACATCTTCAAAATATGACAGGTAAAATCTAATTTTTGAAACTAGGGGCATTGAACTGATCTGGAGGGAAACATACTAAGAATTTTACGGACTGAGTTCTTCAAAAGGATCTGTTCATATCCCATAAGTATTCAGTACTCAACATTTGACACATTCTAATTTTAGTGTTTATTGCTCCCCAGCAAGAAGTTATTTACTTATTTCAGATCAGTTTATATGCCTAATTTGGAGGCAGCAGACATCACCATATGCAAACTTATACATGTAGTCTTTCTGCTTTTGGAGAAGACACAAGGAGGACCTTCAGGTGATGGCTCAGTCCCCAAGATGAGAACATATTCAATTATATCCCAGAAGGAGTGAGGGGTATGACCCCCCCAAGACAGGATGATTGTAGTAGGAAAAAAAAGGAGAAGTGCCAGATATTGAGTGAAAGAAGGAAAATTGAGCCAAACTTATCTGTAGGCTTCTCTCTCAGGCTCAGAGAATTGATGGGCTGTGAGGTAGCATAATTTGGGTTCTGATAATGTGGAGTTTGGATGTGTCTGGCTTCTATACTCTAAGAAAATATATTCAAAGAAAGTGCTTCTATAAAAACTGACAGCACAAAATAGTTGCTCCTAGGAAGGCCAGCTCATTGGGGGAATGGTCTATGTTTACCACTAAAGGTGCTGCAGACTGAGAATCATTTGTCCTCATATTTTTTCCATGCCCAAAATATTAATAACTCTCACAATAAATATATTCTTTTATTTGTTTCTTGCAAAACCTCTGCGAGGAGCTTCTTATTTTCTAGGGCATTAAGCTGAGTCTGAAAGGCCAAATATTTTGCCCAAGGTCACACGAGGCTAGCAGTAGATAGGAGATAAAGGCCGAGCTGTGGGTAACCCCAGAGATTTTTGTTAACACTCAACTGCTACTAGCACTGTTTTTCCCACCTTATGTACTCAGATCGTTGGTCACCTCAAAACAGCGTTTACATGAATATGAAGAACTTAAGGATGTCCCTTTTCTTACTAGGCGATTTATCCCTTAGTCATTCTCACTCTGACTCCAGCTTTCATCTTTTATCTTATTTCTAGTCACTAAGTCTCCTGAGAACAAAACTCTGCATTTGAACCCATTTCTCCTAACCAGAGATGTCTATTCACAACTGCCTCAGTCTCTGGGTAGAACTGATTTCTTTTTCTCTACGTTCTGTAGTTGGATCTTTTGCTCATCTATTTTAACTTTATTCTTGTTACAGTAAATGTCTTTACAGCTCTAAAGTTCCCTCTAACCACAACTTTAGTTACATGTCACAAAATTATCATATAGGGTTCTCATCATTATCACCATTAAATAGATCTTAATTTTCCTTTAAATACAAGGATTATTTGATGAGATATTTTTATTTGGTTTCCACGTATGGGATTTTTATTATTAATTTATTTTTAAGTCTTAATTTTACTTCATTATGAGCAAAAGCATAGTGTATGTGATTTAGGTATTTTAGAATTTATTGATTTATTTAATGACTGTTCATTGGTGAGTAACCCATATATATATATACATAATTGTTATTAGTACATTATGATTTATTTTTGTCATCTTAGTTCATATTCCCATATACTGTGCTTTTTGTCTCTCTCCATCCCTGCCAGTGGAGACAGATCTTTCTTCTTTAGTTTAAAGTTATACATTCTTTTTGGTTCTACTATGAGTAACTGAAACTTAAGACCCATACTCGGGATATTTATCCTTATTGATTTCTTGAACATATGTGCCACTTTGACTTCTCTAATCATTTAGCTTTTCTTTTACATTTTTTAAAATTAACATATAATGTATTATTAGCCCCAGGGGTAAGGTCTGTGAATTGCCAGGATTACACACTCCACAGTTCTCACAATAGCACATACCTTCCCCGATGTCCAACCTAGCCACACCCCCGCCCCCCTCCCCAGCATTATATTTTCTATCTTTTTCTTCTTCTCTGTTACTTTCTGGAAGAATTCTTATATATGATATTTATGTATTCTCCTAAGTCTTATGATTTATCCCTGTTTCCTAAAATGGATCCCAAAATGACAAGACCGCTGTTTATCATACCTGTTTGCTTCCACTTCCCAGGCACTTATTTTCAGCAAGTTTTCATCTTTATTTATTTATTTTTTCTTATTTCAAAACAGCAGTGGTGGGAGAAGGCAGTCACCTTAGATTTGTAATCCATCAGGTCTAGGGTGAGGAAGGGGGAGGGGAGGAATGAATGCCAGAAGGTGGCATCTCAGCCCACGTGTATTTTCTTCACTTTTTTTTGCGGATGTTCTCCTATTTCCCTGATATTATCCTGTAGAGGCCCTCGTCGTAAAGTTGTCTCTGACAATTTCTGAGGTGAAGGGAAAGCTTCCCTAAGGGAAATTTCTGAGGTAAAGAAAAAGCTGTCCTAAGGCAGTGGATGCTACCGCACAAACTAAAACTTCTTGTACTCCTGCCTGTGGTTACCACTTACCTCAGGCCTCAGCCCTTGCTTCTCACCAATGTGGCAGATCAAGACCGCCTTTGTTCCCTCCACATCATCTTGTCATTTTTTAAAAGATTTATTTATTTATTTTTGGAGAAAGAGGGGAAGGACAGAGGGGGAGGAAGAGAGAGTCTTAAGCAGACTCTGAGCTGAGGTCAGAGCCTGACTCAGGGCTCAACCTCAGGATACTGAAATCACTACCTGAGCTGAAGCCAACAGTTGGATGCTTAGCCAACTGTACACCCAAGTGTCTTTCTTATCATTTGTATTTATTTTGTTTTATTTTATTTTATTTTACTAGCAGAATCCAAGTTTCTTTCGCTACTATAATTTAGAGTTGATGTTGCAAGGTGAAGTCAGAAATTGGGCTATTTTACCATCTTAAGAATTCTTAAGCTTCTGTATTAATAAATGCTTTGATTTTGCAAGCATTATATTTTCTATCTTTTTCTTCTTCTCTGTTGCTTTCTGGAAGAATTCTTATATATGATATTTATGTATTCTCCAGTTAGTGTAGGTCTTATGATTTATCCCATAAAGCATTTTGGGACTTTAGATCAACTGCGCTCTGTCCTGTTCTTGCCCACAAAGCCTGACATACACACATGCACGCTCATATGTACACCTCATGGGACTAGAGTTCCGCCTTCAAATCCTAGGTGTGTGTTTAGATTTCTATTGTTCACTAATGGCTTTGTGCTTCCGCCTGTTTGCATATTTGAATATAGCTGGTGCATTCATTTTAATATGAGGAATTGAGTATTTAGGTAACACTGAGATAGCAACTACAGGAAACATTTCCCACAGCTAGAGCTGGGAGAACAGAGAAAAAGATCGAGCCTGTCAAAACACAGAATCTTGGAGTGGGATATTCTGGAGCTCCTACTAAAACCCCTGAAAAGAGTGTATCAGCCAAGTGGACTGATACTTCTGAGGGGTACACTGAGGTACTATGAGAGTTTAGAAAAAAATCAAACTAGACCAGGTGTCGCTAGACCAACATGAGGTTAACAGAAAGGGAAAGCCAACAGGAAAGAGCAACTTCTTTTTCTCTCCTCCACCCTTCTAGCCTTTCCTTAAAATTTCCCTATAGCAGAGCTTAACGGAGCCAGCTGGACAAAAGAAGTGTGGTTTGCACACTTCCAGTTCCAGGATCATAAAGAAGAGCATAGGAAGGTAGGTCTGGAGCTGAACAACAATACTTTCATTATCAAATGCTCCTGGATTGTCTGCCTGCCTCGTGGATGACACTTCAGTTTACCTGTACGGGACTCTTCCACACACACGGCAACTTTCCTCCTCATAGGGAGGATAGTGAGCAGTAATGATATCCAAGGGTGAACACCCAGGAGAAAAGGAATTGACTCCGGGGATCCTACTGAAAAGACCTGTAAAGCTGTAACTGCCGGAGGCTTCCAAGGCCGGAAGCTGTCATCAACTATTTTCTCCACTTACAAGAGCAGCTGCCGGAAGACTAGGACTTTAAGAATTTGATTAAAGTTGGCAGCAGAAGGTATTTTTGCCTGAATAAGGGACCTTTATTTCTACTTATCTCTTAGAGAAAGTGGGAACAGAGCTCATTGTTCATTTTATATTTAGGTTGTATGAGTAAAAATATCATATATAGACTAGAAGACTTGATGCCCAAAGAGATTAGATTACTTGCCTTGGGTCACATAGCTCATTAATGCCAGAACCATATCATATTCTTGGCTTCCTCCTGTGTGTGTGTGTTTTTCCTGTTATATTACAGTATCAATTCAGTTTCTCTTTAATTATAGATACAGAAGATACACACCTTCATTTATATATATAGTTATATATGCAACTCTAATTTCCAGAAATTTGGTTGAGTATGTCAGGAGATATAAGGTGGAAAAGGGCACACTTGTTTTCCACAGTTTGTAATCTAAAGGGAAAGATAAGGCATGCACATACATAGCTATAATCCAAGATATAAAGAGACATTCTTTCCTGAAGCAAGGTAAGTAAGTGGAAGGAAAGATTACTAATACTTAGGAAAAAATAGAAGCCATCAAAACCTCTCAAAATGGCCACTAAATAGTCAAGGAATACCAAATATCATTTAACGCAGGAACTTTCAATATTTTAATTAAAAGTATTACAAATTACAATTATGAAAAATTACCAGAAAAATCAACCCTTTTCTTAAGAGGACCCTCCCAAGGTTCCCACTCCAGAATTCTGCGTTCTGACCAGTCCAACCTTATTCTTCTGTTCACCCAGCTTCAGCTGTGGGAGCTGCTTCCTACAGTTGCTATCTCAGTGCTACTTATACACCTAACTCCTCACTGGAAAGGTCAGTTCTCCCGACTGGATTAAAATGAATGCACCAGCTCTATTCAAATATCCAAGCATCCTCTGAAAAAAATCAATCCTTCTCTGACATCAAGTGTAAGTTAACATGAGTTTTCTTATTTAAAATGATTTTAAAATGCTGTTTTCAGTAAAGAATAAGCAAGCAACAACAATACAACGAATAGAACTGCCATGTAGCCATAAGGAAGAGCTCTCAGTTAAAAAAAAAAAAAAAAAAAAAAAAGGAGTGGGGGGGAGTCTGCATCTACTAGGAATATTATGAAATTGCATTCTTCTGTATTTTGTGTTAAAATAGCTATCAATTGGAAGGATAATTCATTGCTCAAATGTTGAAGAATACAAATCAACTCCAAAGAGTTGAGTACAGATTAACTCCAAATAGTAGAGCAATTGCTATTATTTACCATAGGGGTAGCACAAATACAAATTTTGAGAAAATGAGCTAAGATTTTTTAAAGCCAATTGTTTGGCTATTTTGCAGGTAATGTTAAATATTATAAACTTCGGTGATGAGACTGAAGACATAATATGGATATATGAGAAAGATAATTTCGTAATCCACACCAGTAAAAGAAAATCAGGAAAAAGTCCCAGAGCAGTGGCACATCTTTTGGGTTTAGTTTGTTTATTTTGTGAACTGGTATCGGTTGTTCCCAGAATGCTAATAATATAAAAATCCTGAAATGTTCTTGCATTTTCTCCACCGCCTTTAGGCAGGAATATAGTTAAAATCACTCAAGAAAAATGCCAATACACTCTGAACATTTGCTGAAACAATTTACAATCAGGAAGTTCATTTAGCTAAACAATCTATCTCTCAGAAATTTAAATTTAAGCTTATTTTTTTTTAGTGAAAATGCAGATTGATAATTCACCTGTATCTTTATTACTCATCCATACCAAAAAGTAATTTGAGGTTTCCTTTATTTATCTCTAGATTTCTCAACCTTGTCACTCCTGAAATTTTGGGCTGCACACCCCTTTGTTACGAGGTGGGGGGCAGGGTGGAATTGGGGAGAGAATGGGGGGTGTAGAGATGTCCTATGGATTGTAGGACGTCAAGCAGCATCCCTGGGCTCTACCCACTAGATGTCAGTAACATCTACTCCTCCCGCTGTGACCACCAACGATGCCTCCAGACACACCCAGAGGTAAAAATCCCTGTGGTAGAGAATTTAGTTTACCTTTTCCAAGCTTGTTTCTAACTCAAAGTATCTTTTTCAATTGATGCCTCATTATACCAATTAACTCTATTTAAGGCAAACATGTGACATTAAGTTTGGAGAATTTATGGGGTCAAAGAGATGTAGAATTGGAAAGATGCCAGTAACTGAGGGATATAGGACAACAAAGCATTTTCCTATCAGTAATTTCCATTCATGCACTTAGTAGACAAGTAAAACAACCATTAAAGAAGAACCAGATTTGAGAGTTTCGGGGACATGGGGATAAAACCACTGGGAGGAAGATGGGAGAAATGTAGTTAGAGAGGTTTTATAAAACTCTGAAATAGGCATTGCAGAAAGTTTGGGGACCAGAAAGAATTTGCTGGTAGTCAAAGATTTTAGAAGGGGTACTCAATCTAATGGCAGTGTGACCCATTAGCAGAGAAATAAGGGCTCTGCCAGTGATCTGGGTAGGCCGACCTGGGACCCTGAGCATCCTGAGAACGACAAGAGCCTTGGGCACTCTTCGGGTTTGGCAGGGACGTACATGCAAGGCACAAAGTGAATTCAGAATGCATTACAAAAAGGGGAATATGAGGGACCAAGTTTGGGGTCAGGAGAGCCTAAACATTGAACGTGTACACACAGACTGGGAAGGGTCTCGGCGAGCCTGCAGAAACTCCTGTCATGGTCAAAATCTCAATCTCATCTATTACTGCACTGTCATGTGTTCATTGACCCACAAATGTGCATTGAAATTCCAAATATATCAGTCATATACTTGAAATATAATGAGTCTGATTATAAATATTAATTTAAATAATCTATGCGTATGTCATTTCGGTATTTTTTTTATTAATACGTTGTGAACATTGAGAGGAAAGGTAACTCATCTTTCATCTCTCTATTATTTTTGTTTAGATGTTTTAAATATTACTTTTTACTGTTCAATGCATTTACTAAATTGTATATTCTAATTGAAAAATTGGCTACTGGAAAAACAAAGTATACCTTGTATTACCCCAGAGAAACGGTGTTTACATCATGATATACATCTGAATTTTTCTTGATAGTATAGTATTTTGTGTGAGTTCTCTGTTATGATACTAAACACAGCTGACTCTATTTACTAGTGTTTATATTTATCCATTTCTGTTACTAGATTAAGAAAAGTAAATTCTATATGTAACCATTCCTTTTTCCCTTGCACTTGGCAGATATTGCTAAGTGCTCTTACTGTTGAGGCTAGATGCAACCTCAGAATCCTACTGAACAAGCACTCCAGGCAGCCATAAGTAATTTTTAGAGCGGGAATTAGTCTCTGTGGTGGTTAGTTTCATGTGTCAACTTGACTAGGCGATAGTGTCCAGTTATTTAATCAAACACTAATTTAGATATTGTAGTGAAGGTATTTTGTAAATGTGGTTCATATTTGCAATCAGTTGACTTTATATAAATATTATTTTGGGGGCACCTGGGTGGCTCAGTGGGTTAAAGCCTCTGCCTCTGGCTCAGGTCATGATCCCAGGGTCCTGGGACTGAGCCCCGCATCCGGCTCTCTGCTCAGCAGGGAATCTGTTTCCTCCTCTCTCTCTCTCTCTCTGCCTGCCTCTCAGCCTACTTGTGATCTCTGTCTGTCAAATAAATAAATAAAATATTTTAAAAAAAGATTATTTTGCATGATCTGGATGGCCATGATTCATGATTCATGATTCTTGGTAAGAGACATTATGAACAGAATTGAGATTTTCCTGAGGAAGAGGAAATTCTGCTTGTGAACTCCAGTACCTGGTCATGCTGGAGTTTATAGTCTTTCTTGATGGCCTGTACTATAGATTTCAGACTTCCTGGCCAAACCCCACTATTACTTAAATTGAATTTCTTACAATAATTCTCTAGGTCTATCTGTCTATCTGTCCATCCATCCACCTGTCATTATAGTCATCACCATTGTCACCATCACCATTATGACCATCATCCCTACCCTACAAAGCTTGTTTCACTGGCATATGCATTTTCATTATCATGACTAGGAGATACTTTTGAGAAAGCATCAGAGAACACAATGAATTCATTCTGATACATCTGCTTTAAAAAAAATGTAGGTGCCTCATAAGTGCAATAGGTAGCGCTCAGTCTCATAAAAAAGGAAAAAAGGTAATAAGCGTTAAGAAATATAAAGTCTAGAAAAATCATATTTTTGTTTCCACTCACTCTATTTAAGTCTTGTTTCCAATCCAAGGACCTTTTTAAAGGGATCATAGTCAAAGTGGATCATGTTCAGAGAAAAGCAAACTGGCTAATGAGAAACAAACTGTGCTATGGCATAAACATGCTGCTGGAACTGCTTGGGTTGTTATCCTAGAGCTGAGGCTCCAAATGTGCAGGGTGGTCTATGTCCATGGTGGCCAAGCAACTAGCATGACAGAAATTTGTAGAAGTGACTCCCATTAGCAAATGAATTCATGATTGGTGGTTCGTATGGGTGGTCTAGTTCTGTGTGAGGTCTTCATGCTTTTTCCAGCTTTCTACCCCCTCTCAGAAGAAAGGCTCCCACATTCCAGTCCTCTGCTTGAATATCAAGCTCTTATCTAAGGCATGGGAGGTGCAAGTCCTAGCAGGAGAATGTGTCTGGAGTTTTGCAGTCAGAGGCAGGGCAATCCACATCACTGCAGATAGTCAGAGGGCCTTCTCTTGCACAAATGGCTCTATAACATTAAATTAGCTCACTCTGAGCAATCAGGACAACAATAGTAGAAAATATTTTATCAAACATTTACTATCAGACACTGATCGACCATTTTACCTGTACCAAATTGTTATATAGGTTGAATTGAGTCTCCCTAAGATTCATATGTTGTAGTCTTAACTCCCAGTACCTCAGAATGCTACTTGATTTAGAAATAAGGTTTTTGTAGATGTTCACTTTAAGATGAAGTCATTATGCTGGGCCCTACTTAACATGACTGATGTCTTCATGAAAACGTGAACTTTGAACATAGAGCAGACACAACAGAGAGAATATCATGTGAACCAGAAGACGAGAGTAGGGTGATGTGTTTATAAGACCAAGAACACCAAAGATTGCCAGCAAACCATCAGAAGCCAGGAGAAAATCTTGGGACAGGTTTTCCCTCATAGCCAAGAGATGGAACCCAATCTGCTAAAAACTTGATCTCAATCTTCTAGTTTGCAAATCTGTAAGACAATACATTTCTATTTATTAAGCCAAACAAATCTGTGGTATTTAATTATGGCAGCCTGAGCCAAGGAACACAGACATCCTACTCTGCCTGGATTCCAGTCAGAGTCACTCTCAACTATAAACAATAACACAAACAAGGAATCAGACACTTTCTTAACACGTCCTTGTTTAAATGACCAGGTAAAGTAGCATAGACTGTGTATGCAGTGTTACTTTATAGCTCTTACATAATACTCTTTTCCTGTTAGGGCCAAATGGGACACCAGGACTTGTTGGCCTCCCTGGGCTATCATGTAGAAATAAGAGTAGATTGATTTCTGATTGGACACAGAAAGCAAAATGAGAACCAATGAGTAAGAGCTTCACAGAAGCAAATTTTGGCAAACTGAGAGGAAAATCTTCCTATCAACAAAGGCTGCTCAAAATTGGGATGAAGGTTCATATGTGGCTGTGAGGTCCCCACCATAAGAAATATCTATGATGTTAGGAAGGAGCTAGTCCTCTGTAGATAATTGATACCTTTAAAACTAATGAAGCAGCTCCCATACTTGTTTTCCTGTCTAGGAAAAAGCAGGTCAAAGGTGGGAATTAGTTTCTGATATTAACAGGACTGACTAGACTAAACCTATTTGTAAAGAAGTTATGAAGAGGCACCTGAGTCTGGGAGAAGTGCATCAGGGAAGATACGGTTATAAGCTCAGATGAAGTTCAAAGAAAACTATTATGGGAACAAGCTCTGACAAAGACATGTAGGGAGAGGCTTAACAATTACCTGATACTGAGAAAGAAAGAGCTGGCAAGAAAGTTAAAATGGTGAGTATTCCATTTCCTGGTGGTGAGAGAGATACACAGGAAAGAATATCACAATTGTGGAGATCTGATAAAAACGGAGATAGCCGGTACTTCTCAAGTCATAAAAAGGTACTCTACTTTCCAGAACTATAGATACTTTACCCCTTCACCCCAAACATAGAGAAACTGAGAGCTGTGGATGCAGTTGTGTGTCTAAAGAACATAGATATGACATCACTGCTATTTAAGACTTTTTTTTTCATCCAGAAACAAAATAAAACAAAAAAAGGCAAGGAATGCAGCTGTGTGGTTTGAGTGCCTAAAATAAGATATGAAATCATCTGCTCTGGTTATTTCTAAACCAAAGCAATGTTAGAGGTGCTCTCTGAAGAGCTCATCTATATATTTATGTAGAAAGGAAATGGAAACTGAAAACGTGGTGCCCAGAGCAAAACAAATTTTGTTCACTTTTTGGTATGAAACCCACCTGAGACCATCAATTATTTTCATATGTCTTCTTTTTAATTTTGGCTACAGATCATACATTTTGACATTAAAATTTTATGATGCTTTATACAGTAGTGTCTCATCCTAAATCTTATGCCATATTAATAGACGAAAATAGGACTCCCAGGTCTCCTGACTTATTTCTACTCAAATTGTTGACAATGAATTACTGAGAAAACATGGACAAATAAAATTTCATTCCCAAATTGAGAGAGACAAAAATTTGGAAATGTTTGTGTTTTGAGAGATTATTTTTATCCTTCACTGTCCTATTATTTACCCATTTAAGTTCATATTTTTTTTTACAAAACTTGATCAGCTTCCTTTGCGCTATAAGCTGGTAACAGAGTTGTCTGTCTTATATCTAAGCTGGCAAGAAAATTGATGAAGCATTAATTTTCATTTCTTTGTAAGAATAAGAGAACAAATAATATTGATATTAATAATAATAAAGCCAAACATTCATGAATTTAACCCAAAGATTCTAAGTTTTACATTATATAAAACTTAATGAACCAAAGATCCTTAAAGCTTGCCAATTCTTTTTTTTTTTTTTAAGATTTTATTTATTTATTTGACAGGCAGAGATCACAAGTAGGCAGAGAGGCAGGCAGAGAGAGAGGAAGAAGCAGGCTCCCTGCTGAGCAGAGAGCCCGATGTGGGGCTCGATCCCAGGACCCTGGGATCATGACCTGAGCCGAAGGCAGCAGCTTTAACCCACTGAGGCACCCAGCCAGGCGCCCCAAGCTTGCCAATTCTTGACTACATCATTTCCTCTGGTGCTTCTTAAAAATGTTTTTGTGGTAACGGACCTTAAAAAAAGTTAAATAACTTACCTTCCCCCTTTCATCCATTCAGAACTCTATTTTTTCCCATAATTTTTACCTCTATTAGAAAGCTGAATTACAAGCATTAAAGCCTAATTCTGGTTTTATATTATTATATGCAATAATATATACTCATGCAATACACATGCAGTACCGATTTGTTAATTTCAGTTATTTATGAGTAGAAACACAGTAAAACAGAATTTTTTTTCCTATTACTATTTCTTTTTTTTTTTAAGATTTTATTTATTTATTTGACAGAGAGAGAGAGATCACAAGTAGGCAGAGAGGCAGGTAGAGAGAGAGGAGGAAGCAGGCTCCCCGCTGAGCAGAGAGCCAGATGCGGGACTCGATTCCAGGACCCTGAGATCATGACTGGAGTCGAAGGCAGAGGCTTAACCCACTGAGCCACCCAGGTGCCCCTACTATTACATTTCTAAAACAGATTCAAAAATAAAGATATTCAAAATAAAAAAAAATCGCTTTAGGTTTTCAGTTCTTCAAAATTATTATTTTGAGGATTTTTTCAAGTACAAAAATGGAATTTTCTTATTTTATATATATGTATTTTTTCCTTTCAACTTAGATTCAGCTAATTCACTGGAAGAAAATTGAGTTCTTAAGAGAGAGTTGAGGGTAAGTAGAAATCCTCCATTTTACCTAGGATTCAAACATTGAGAATACAGATTCCTTGGTGTCAATGAGCAGCTACATTTTACTTTTTTTTTTGGTACCATGCACTTTGAAGAAGCAATGATGGACAGAGAATGGTAACAATACTCTTCCAAGATATGACCAATCCTGTGTTTTCCTTATTCTTTAAAAAACAAAATGACTTTTAGTTTCCTAGGAATGTTGCTTCTTTCATATTTGTCTTCATTTAGTTTTTCTTTTTTTTTTTTTTTTTTAATGTAGCCCAACATGGGGCTTGAAATCATGACCCCAAGATTGAGAATCAAGACCTGACCTGGTATTGAATTGGGTGCTTAGTCAACTGAGCCACTCAGGCACCCCATCTTTTAGCTTTTTACACTTGCCTTTCTTTCCTTCTCTGGAATATATTAGTATTTCATAAGCATCAGCAGCCTAAGGCAAGTGGCAGTTGTTTGTTATTAGACTCATGTCATACACTGACAAATTTTCCCCCAAGAATACGAAATACAAATCCAATAATTTTTAGAGTGTAGATGTGAAAGTTTTATTGTTTTTATCTCATGATAATGTGCTGAAATATAAAATAAAATTTATGATTTATCAGAATTGATTCCTTTATCATTTAGTTTCAGCTTCCTTTAGCAGCAAACCTAGAATAATCTATAAATAATTACCAAATATCTCAATTGTAAGCATTTGTGTTTGTTTTATTGCAAATTAACTTTTAAATTAAATCAACAACTTCCCATTTTAATCAAACACATATTTAAATATATATTGACTTAATGGTTAATATCTTACAGAGTTAATCTCATATAAATATGATAGCTACCATTTATTGAGTACTTAATTTGTACAGTTGCTGTGATAAGCACTTTAAAATAATTATTCAAATTTTACTGATGAGGAAATGGATTTTCCATTAGAGAGCTTGACTTGATTTTCCAGAGTCCACACTACCTGGTTAAGGATCGAGAATTTGAACTCAAGTCTGAAATTCCAGCTTTTGTGTTTTTCTTGAATTGCACTAGAAACCTTGAAGAATTCTAATTTGATTGAGAAACAAAAGCACAAATACACTTATAGCAGCCATTTTCTTCAGAAAGAATAAACATTCTAATCATTGCTTCACTTCAATGCCTACTAACTGTTTTGTTTTTGTTTTTGTTTTTAAGAACCGTTCAGATGGGAACTCTAAATAATATGAAAATTAAAATGGCATGGCCTAAGTTCTAAGACAACTTTCATAATAGTGAGTTCGTATTATGTTTAGGGCAATATTATTTATGATAACTTTCTTTTCTCTCCTTAAAAGAAGCATTTAAAATGGTAATGGGGGGATTGGGGCTTGGGTGGCTCAGTCTGTTGAGGGTCCAACAGTTGATCTCAGCTCAGGTCTTGATCTCAGGATCTGAGTTCAAGCCCCGCATTGGACTCCATGCAGCATGGAGCCTACTTAAAAACAAAATGGTGGGGACGCCTGGGTGGCTCAGTTGGTTAAGCAGCTGCCTTCAGCTCAGGTCATGATCCCAGCGTTCTGGGATCGAGTCCCACATCGGGCTCCTTGCTCCGCAGGGAGCCTGCTTCTCCCTCTGACTCTGCCTGCCATTCTGTCTGCCTGTGCTCGCTCTCGCTCGCTCTCGCTTGCTCTCTGACAAATAAATAAATAAAATCCTTAAAAAAAAACAAAAAAAAAAAAAAAAAAAAAAACAAAATGGTGAAGTGTGTCATGTTCTATGCACAGGGATAGTTCTCTTTCATGTGCCGCGGTACAACTGAGAATAGGGTATTCACACTAGTAACATTAGATCATAACAGTCGTATTTCTTGGTCTGAAAAGAGAGATGGCACTTGCTTCTCCCCCACTCTCCATCAACCAATTACCTTTCCAGGCAAAAAGTGTTCAAGGCAGGCAGTCCCTGTTCACTTGTTGCTTATAACCAAACAGCCATGAGAATCTTTAAGGAAGGTTTTCTCAGCAGTTAGGAAATTTTGCCACGTGATTCAGCTATCCTTTTCCTCTATTGTCAGTTGAAAATCACTGCTGTGAAGTGTGTGCTTCTTGTTGATGACTAGAGTCACAATAAGCAATATGGATAGGTTTTGAGAAAACAAACATGTTCACTTGTTCCCATACAGAACGAATAACGGGATGAAAAAAAGCAAAACAAAACCCATGAAACTGGAAGTACTGCCTTACTGCTCGTTACAACCAGACTAACTCTAAGAAGAGTTAATCTTAGAATAGCAGAGAGAAAGAAAATAACTTCTCAAAGAATTTAGGATAAAATGAGCCTGTGCTGATCTTCATGGTGGAATCTTTATTCTATTTCCTAGAAAAAATGTGCTTCAGATAGCCCATGCGGTCTGGTCTTTATTTTCTTTGTGTTATTTCTGGACTCCCTGATTATTTGGAGTCTTTGAATATCTTTAGGAAGATCAATCTACTTTTCTTTTTAAACTTTTACTATTAAGGCCTAAAAAAGTGAAAATAAGCTCACTATACATTATAACCTTTTCTTATATACTGACTGAATCCCAAGATAATTTTTGTTAAGATTTTGAGGCAATGTGTAAAATCTCCTTTTCATCTTTAAGTTTCTACATTTTAATGAATTGAGCCAGAAAACTATCACTAGCAAACTTTCATTTCTCTCTCTCATAGAGAGAGAGAGAGACAGAGACAGAGAGAGATCTCAGGAGGTGGGCATTGGGAAGAAAGAGAAGACAAGGAGAAAATTAGGGCTAGCATTGAAAATGTATTGGCTATGGTCACATTACCTAACTTTAACTGGGGCAGCCTTAAATATCATCATCTACAAATTCTTTTTAAAATAAGCCATTTCTTAGGAGATAATCCTGAAATGACTTCATTTGTACGGCTGTGGGAAATCATGATCTCAAACGACTTTTCTCAGAATAACCCACTCTCTGTCTCCTTTAATGCCAAACTTACCAGACACTCTTGTATCATTTGTGAATGTTAATATGCAGTCTCGTAAAAGCCTCTATTACCCAGAAAATTCTATGGGAAAAAGATACATAGTACTGTCAAATGATGACACCCATAAAGCAAGAATAATTTATTTCTATAATGCATGTTTCTTTTAGTGAGCTCAGCCTATAGATAATGCATATTATTAATCCCATGTTATACAGGAAACCTTAAAGAACTCAGATTTATTTTAAGGCCATAGAGAGATTTTGGCAGTGTTAGAAAATAACAGAATTCATGCTTCTATATTTTCTTTCTATATTTCTGAGAATCCCCAAAGACAAAGATGTTATTCTAAAAGTCCAAGAACAGAAATCATTCCACCTCCCCCTCCGCCAAAAAAAAAAAAAAAAAACCCCCAAAAAAACAGGGGCACCTGGGTGGCTCAGTGGTGACTCGGCTAGGGTCATGGTCCCAGGGTCCTGGGATTGAGCCCCACGTCGGGCTCTCTGCTCCTCTCTCTGTCTGCTTCTCTGCCTACTTGTGATCTGTCAAATGAATAAATAAAATCTTTAAACAAACGAACAAACAAAAAATGCACAGTGTGTCTGGCACGTGGATAAAATTCCATTATTCAGAGCTCTCTAATCTTTCAGGTTTATTATAATTGCAAGTTGGTTATGACTTGGTGTATAGAGTACTACTGATCAGAACCTTTTGCTTTAGCTGCATTATTTAATAATAATAACTTCTTTCTGTTCACTCTCTGAATATGTTTCAGGGTCCAATGAGAGTGACAAGTGTTTCCCAAGTATATTATGTGGAATACCAAAGCTGCATCCAGCTTTCATCCAACTCTTTATAAATCTAATTATTAAACTAGGGTGGGAGGGGCAGCTAAGAGAAAAGAGTGGTTGTGAATCCCTCATCATTTTCTGCAAACGATAATTTATGTGCAGAATTGTGTTCCAATTAACTCAGTAGCTCTTCCATCTGTGAAGCTGTCATTCCTCCTCCTTCAAGATATACATGAGTATCTAGCAAAATGCCCTAGTCAGGTAATAAAAGCATTTTTCAAAATAATACTAAAGATAAAAATTTTTATATAAACGCTGCACATGTTTTTTTGTTCATTTGTAGATATATACCTTAGTATTTTCTTTTCTTTTGGAGTGATCGTGTAAAAAAAAATTATTCTAACACTTGCTAAAGTGATAAGGAAGATTCTGTTCAGAACTATTGCAGTAAAGGTCAACTCTATTGCAGTAAAGGAGAAAGACTGATTTCAACTCTAAGTACAAAAACAAGCTGGAATTTATAGCCAGTGAGTAGAATGAGGGGTTCAGCAGATAGAAAATTATTAAAAGGAGACACCAAGGGAAAGTGGATTCTTGCTAAGCTGACTTAACAGGAATTTTACTAATGTTAGGACAAGAACATATACATCAAGAGTAAGGGATGTTGAACGTGATTAGATACCAATGGTGATCAAACATTGAGGGCAGAAGGATTCTTGCTGAACTGGCTTATCAGGACTCTTTGCTGCAGGCAGGCCAACACTGAGGCCGAGTCAAGAAGAATGCTGGGACGATCCTAAAGAAAGTTGGGTCAAGGAGAGCACTTTTTTCAATTATAGGTGGTATTGGGTTTTTAATTTTTTTATGTGTTATTACTAGTACATAGAAATGTGATCAATTTTCATGTATCAAATTTATATTCCTTTTTTAAAAAGATTATTTATTTATTTGACAGAGAGAGAGACAGAGAGAGAGGGAACACAAGCAGGGGGAGTGGGAGAGGGAGAAGCAGGCTTCCCTCAGAGCAGGGAGCCCAATGCAGGGCTCCATCCCAGGACCTGACCTGAGCTGAAGGCAGCTTGCTGACTGAGTCACCCAGGTGCCCCTAGAATTTATATTCTGCAGCTTTGCTGCATTCACTTTATTAGTTCTAAAAACATTTTTATGTGTATAGGTTTCTTAGGTTTTTATTTTTTTTTAATGTAGGCAATTATGTTATCTGCCATCAGGAATAACTTATTTCTTCCTTTCCTATTTTTATGCCTTTATTCTCTTTCTTTCCTTATTTTAGTGGCTAGGATTTCCAACGCTGTGTTGCACAGGAGTGGTGAGAGTGACCACCCTTGTCTTCTTATCAGTCTTAGAAGGAAAACATTCAGTTTTTCACACACACAAAATATAATGTTAGCCGTAGGGTTTTAGTAGATGTTGGTTATCAAGTTGAGAAATTCTCCTCTATTCATAATGTGCTGAGAGTTTTTATTATGAATTTTGGATTTTATCAAATGTTTTCTCTGTGTCAATTGATATAATCATATTTTTCTGTGATAGCCTGTTGATACAGCCAATTATAATCCTGGAATTTTTTAGTGTTGAGCTAGCGTAAGTAGAATAAATCCCACATGGTCATGATGTATCATTTTTTTTATATATTGCTGGATTCAACTTGCTAATACTTTTATATGGATTTTTACACCTATGTTTATGAGATATATTTTTTTTGTACTATCTGACCAGTTTTGGTATCAGCAGGATTCTAGTTTCATAAGATATGTTAGGAACTGCTTTCTCCTCTTACATTTTTTGTATGACTTTGTGTAATATTGATGTTAGTAATTTGTTATATATATTTGTAAAGTTCCCCAGTTAATCTGTCTGGGTGTGGGATATTTTCCTTGAGAATTTTTCATTTTTTAAAAAAATTTTAAGAATTTTAAATTTTTTGAACATTTTTTAAAGGTTTTATTTATTTGAGAGAGAGAAAGAGAAAAGAGCACACAAGTAGGGAGGAGTAGAAGAGGAGGAAGGAGAAAGTATCCAAGGCAGATAGTACACTGACCCTGGGTCCCAAGACCATGAGATCATGACCTGATCTGAACCAAGCTGAACCAAGAGTCTGATGCTTAACCAACTAGGTCATCCAGACACCCCATAATTTTTTTTAATTTTTTAAATTGTTTACTTTTAAAATTAATCAATCAATCAATTAATTAATTATTTTGCTTGATTTTGTTTGATTTTGTTATAGTCAGAGAATATACTCTATGATTTCATTTTTCTAAAAATTTTGAGAGCTTATGTTATCTCCATGATATGGTTTATATTGGTGAATATTCCATGGATACTTGGAAAAAAATATTTATTCGCTGTTATTGGCTGAAGTATTCTATATATGCCAATAAGATTCTGTTGGTTGAGTGTTCTGTTCAGATCTTTTTACTGCTGAATTTTAATCTAGAAGTTCTATGATTTGCCAAGAGGGGATATTAAAATTTACAACTAAAATTGTGGACTTCTTTATTTCTCCTTCCAGCTCAATCAATTTTTGCTTCTTGTATTTTGAGAATCTATTACTTGATGTATACACATTTAAGATCATTATCTCTTACTGGCCCTTTTACCATTATATAACTTTGTCTCTAGTGATTTTCTTTGTTCTAAAGTCTTTATTACCTGTTTTAATAAAGCCATGCTTTAAACCTGTTTGGTTTCTTTTTTAAAATAATTTTTGCATAGTATATCATTTCTATCCTTTTACTTTCAATTTCCCTGTATCAGTGAAATTCACTTGCGTTTCTCTTAAATAGCAGGTATAGTTAGTCTTCATTATTCACAATGCTGTGTTTCTAAATTCACCTACTTGTTAAAATTTATTTCTAGCCCCAAAACATTACCTGTAATATTTTCACAGCCACTTGTGGACATGTGCATAGTGCAAAAAACTTGTCACTCAACATTGAAATAGGTGAAGGGGATTAAGTAGTACAAGTTTTCAGTCATAAAATTAATAAGTCACAAAAGTGGTATGAGAGTACAGCATAGGGAATATAGTAAGTAATATTTTAATAATGTTGAATGGTGACTATACTTACAGTGAAAGCACAGAGTAATGCATAGAATTGCCAAATCCTTATGTTGTACATCTGTATATATAGCACTGCATATCAACTATAATTCATAATATGATAACCAAAAATGTAAACAAAACAAAAACTTGCCACTCAGCATACATGTTCCTGGCTAGAGTGGAATTAAGGTGATCCTCTGTCTTCTTGTTTGGCTCTCCTACTATATAGCCAACTATCTTTTTTATGCTTTATTTAGTGCTACATTGTTTTTAGTTTTGTTTTTGTAATTTTGTGCTTCCTGTTGGTGATTTCACTATTTATAATGGCCAATCACAGTGCTGAAATGCTAATGTTCCTAAGTATAAGAAGTGCTGTAACATACCTTATAGAGAAATTACAAATTAGGGGTACCTGGTGGATCAATCTGTTAAGGATCCAGCTCTTGATTTTGGAACAGGTCGTGATCTCAGGGTCCTGGATGGAGCCCATGTTGGACTCCGTGCTCAGTTGGAAATTCTGCTTCAGGATTCTCTCTCTCCCTCTGCCTATCTCTCCACTCATGCACTCTCTCTAAAATAAATAAATAAATCTTAAAAAAAAAAAAAGAAATTATGTATTAGATAAGTGTCATTCAGGCATGAGTTGTAATGCTGATGGCCATGAATTCAATGCTACTGAATCAAACATATATATATTAAACAGGGTGTCTTTAAACATAAATACAGATAAAACAAGTTTATGTTTAATTAGCTAATTTAAAAATTGGTGACCCAAGGTTTATAGGAACCTAACTCTGTGTTTCCCCTAGAAACAATGGTTTAGTATTTACAGTCACTTTATAGAACATAATTGCTGTGGATAATGAGAATTGACTATAGTTGGTTTGTGTTTTTTAGAATCAATTCTGCCTTTCAACTGGTGTATTTACACTATTTACATGTAAAGTAATTATTGATATGTTAGGGCTTTCAGAAGTCTCCTTTTGTTTCTTGTGTGTGTGTGTGTGTGTGTGCTACTTCCAGAATTTATAATTGTACTTAGCGGCAGCAGAAAAAAACTAAATCTATACCATTTTGTCCAAACCAAAAGTCTGTAACATAATATCTTAAATACTTTTTAGGGTAGAGGAAGAATCATACAACTTCAGTGTATTTTCAGCTGAATATAATCTATGAGTAAGAAAAAACAGACAAAATTTCAATACAGTGGAAAAAATGCTATGGAATTGTGTAACTGAATAGAAGCATTATATATATTTTATATATTTACACATATGTATTTATCATAGTGGTACTCAAAGGTCATCAAATTTGGCTACCTATTATAAGATATCAGGATCACCTACTGTGCTACTGCAAAAAGAGAACTTCTAAAAGAAACAAGCTCAGGAAATTGTATTTTTTAACATATTTTATTTATTTATTTGACAGACAGAGATCACAAGTAGACAGAGAGGCAGGGAGAGAGAGAGAAGGAAACTCTTAACCCACTGGGCCACCCAGACGCCCCAGGAAATTGTATTTTTAATTAAACTTAAAAACCTTCAGAAGAAAACCATTAGGCTGATCACTTGCTTTAAAATAGGTTCATAAGATTTAGAAAACCATGTCCTCCTGAGTTGATTTTACTTACGATTCAACATCTTTACTTATTAATTATTTTTTAGGTATGCAAAATTCTACCCACAATTTTTGAGCTAGTTTCAAAGTTTGATACTAAGGGTGCACGCCAGGAAAGCTGGTTTGGCCAGTTGGAGCCCTAACCATTCATCGAGGCTCTCGATTTTTCAGGTCAGGGTCTCAGAGTTGACCAGATTCAGGAGGCTGACTGAGGTGGAGAAAACCGTTATTTTAATGTGGGTAAGATGAGACACTGCTTTGTGGTGACAGAATAGCTCCATTTCTTGACTGCAGTAGTGTTGATATAAATCTAACCATGTGGTAAAATGACATAAAACCAAATGGACATAATATAACAATGTTAATTTCTTTGTTTTGATAGTGATTAAATTAAGTACGATGTGACCCTTAAGGTAAACAGGGAAAAAAGCATTAGGACCTCTCTACTCTCTTTTCAAATTCCTGTGGATCTATAATGATTTCAAAATAAATGCTATAAAATGCTGTAGCTTCATTTTAATTTATTAAGGCAAATACCCCATCATTATTGCTATTGTTTTCAAAACTCTCTTAGACTATGTAGGTATTCTTTGAAATGAACATTAGAATTATTCTGTGAAATCCTAGAAATGAAAACAGATTTTATTGGCATTATATTAATTGACAGGTAATATTTGAGGGGTGGAACTGAAAATCCTTGTAATATTGCCCTCCCATCATTTTAGTTACCAGGTGGAAGGGACAATCCCTGTGACCTCCTAGACATTGAGACTTCAATGCTGCAAGACAGAATTCTAGCAGAGGACATGTATACAATTCAGTTCACTATGGGAAATGACATTTTCCTCTCATCAAAAGAGGAGTCCGTGGAGTCACAGAAGTCCAGAAAGTGTTAATAATAAAATGTAATTAATACGTTAGAAAAGGTAAAGCATCTTTATGGAATTGACACTTGGCAAGATGAGATGTCTTAACTCTCCTGTGGAGATTAAATAAAATTTTCTTTATTAATAAGAACATTATCATAAATCATTAAATATTTGATAGAAATAAATGGATAGAATTTCTAATCTCTTAAAAATCATAATCATTGTTGTATTATTTCTCTAGCTCAGTAATTTTACATGCTCTAATTTTTAGACTAGTGTTTCAGGTACTTAAGTGTTGTGTGCCTTCTATAAAATTGAGTGTGGGATCTGGAAAGTATGAAAAATACCCAGTGTGAATATTTTTAAGTAATGATCAAATTCTCCTTGATTAAAACTGTCTAGTAATTTGAGAGAATTAAAACCATTCTTTTTCCCATGGTCTGAAACTTCTTAGGAAATCTGGCTCCTCCCTATCTCCCTGGTCTCACCTCATTCTGATCTTCCTTTCATTCTACAAGTATTTGTTGATTACCAGTTGCATGCCAGTTATTTGTCTAGGTGCCGGGCCCCAAGGTAAAAGTCAGGCATCATGATGTACTGTCTCTCATGGACTAAACTCTCTAGTAGGGACAATTAAAGCTGTCAAATCAAGGAATATTTGCCTGTCTATGCATTTATACCTATAACAAGTTATTGAAGAAAAAAATTATTTGCTTTATTTCCAACTGATTGCCAGGTTTTATCTGCAGTCTTTTGAATAAAGGAATTCAAGGAGATAATCTTAACTCTGCTGTTAGAATGAACCAACTTCAAACTTTATAGCACTATGTTCAACGTTTAAGGGAGTCTCTGGTGTGAAATTTTCCCCTGTGCCACCATTTGGCCAGAAGATATTGGAATATCTATGTTACCAAGATCATTGCAAAAGGTGTGAAGGATATCTTCCCACAAGAAAATCAGGGTGCTGTTTCAGGTGCGGTGGCTGTCCTGACAATCAAAGTAGTAGGCATATTTCTACCATTATTCTTCTGTGAAGAAGAACATGCCTTATGAGGCTTCAACTTTACAAGTGGAGAATCTGAAAACTTGAAAGTTCAACTAACACAAGGCAAAAGAGTTAGTAAATGACATGGTAAGACTTGAACCTACTTCAACTCCAAAAATAGTATGTGTGTCACTGTCACAGATCATTTAAACTAAAGCTCAGAACAGAGTTTTAAGGAGTATATGAATCACTTGAGATAATGTGCAAAATGTTTATATATTTGAATTAGATTTCTTTGAGGAAGTGGTCTGTATATTTAATTAGAGTCTTAAAAAGCCTTTGACCAAAAAATAAAGTAATCATCATAATAAAAGTTAAGAACTACTTCATGCATACTGCATCTACTAAAAGAAAGTAAACAAACGTGAGTCCTGTACCACTGGGCAGCTCACATCTTTCTCTTTCATGTTTGAGAAGCCCAGAGATTTTAAAATTAAGTCATAAGTAGAGTAATGCATTCTATCATTTGCCACTAGTTTGGGATGATTTACATTTATGCCTTTTAGGAAGCATCCCATAGGAATGTATCTGTGAGAAAACGGCTACTTTGTTTGAGAGGTAATGACAAGCCTCTACTTACTTCTACAGTTCTTGGAATCATCTCCGTGTGAAATCACAAAGGATTCACATTTAACCTCAGCTCCTTTTAATACTCACACAAGAGGGAGACTAGGGTTGCCAATTTGTCCACTACTACAGACCAGCTTGTTTCCTAACTCCGGTAGTTGCCTCCAGAGAGAGATAAGTGCTAGAGGAGATTAGCCTTAAAGTCTGTACTTAAGTAATTAGACGGGAAGAGGGACTGGAGACTTATCCTTCAATAAACTTGGACTACTTTAGGAAATATAAGTAAGCCGGGGATTCCCCAAGAAACCAAAACAAAGCATTTCTTCTTGGCTCTAAACGTAAAATTATAAGTGTAGCAGATGTGAAAGTGCTTTGGAAAAGTAGTTAAAACACTAGAAAAATGTGAAGGTTTATGATCCCTCTGCCCCCAACCCAAAATGCTACATTACAGTTTTGCATACAAAAAACTAGTAGTAACAAAATGCATTATTGAATAAGAGCACATAAGTAGGGAATAATTAAAGAGTGATGGGTATTCCAATTAAGAATTAGCATACTTTGGTAGGATTACCTAAATTTATTCTTTCAGTGATTTTTGTTTTGGATACTTAAGAATGATATTTTTCCCTCTGGAGAACAGAGATTAATATAGGTTAATTCTATTTGCATCTGGCTGAATGTTGCAAGACTGTTCCTGTGGGTTCAAGGATCAAGCAAAGATGAATTCACACAAAACCCTTCTTTGTTGGCTCAATATTCATTTCTGACTTCTTACCCCTAGATAATAGTTAAAACTCAATTCTTTGAGAAAAATAAGGTGGGTTTGGGGGGAGGTACTGATCCAGCCTCAAATTTCTTTCTTCATCAGTTTTGGTATCTGTCAGATGGAGTCAGGAAAACAGGATTTCTCCATGCATTCACTTGTGATTTCCTAAGTGAATATATTATTAGATTAAGAAATCTACATATATAAGCCTCAAAACTGTGTTATATGCCCAAAGGAGTATACAAGGGACCAAAATGAATGCAAAAATTGGAATTACTTCTCTTCTTACATGTGTCAAATTATGTAAAGGTATAACCACCACAACTTTTTTATGATTATACTTTGTAGATTAACTGAGCCCCTTTTTCATTACGTAAGATTTGTTTGTTTGTTTCCCTTAGGAGACAGAAAAGGACTAAAGTAAGTGTACAAATACGGTGAGGAAGGGGAGGATGGGTAATGCCGTGATTACTATGTTTTTACAACATTTGCGTATCCTAAGCGTCTGTGTTGAAGATCTATTAAAAATAAGCCCTGCTACAAGAGAGGGTACAGTCAATCTTGCATAGCAAGTGAAATATCCTACAGCAGTGGTGGTCAAAGTGTGGGTCCCGGATCACAGCAGCAGCTCACTGGGAATCTATTAGAAATGCACATTCTTAGGTCCCACCCCAGGCCTACTGAGGATCAGAACTGGTCATTTCTGTCTTAACAAACCCTCAAAATGATTCTGATGTCCATTCATGTTGAAGAACATCTGTCTTTTTGAAGAGCCATCTTCCCTTTCCCTTAAGATACCTGTATAATTATTTTTAATAAGGTTGATTTACTTTCATGAATCTGTTCACTTTAATATGACAACTTTTGGTTAAGTCTATATTCAGTTTTCATCTTATTTTGATTATATTCACATTGTTCTCTTCTAGGCTGTGTTCTATGATTATATTTCCTTCCTTTTTTTTTTTTTAATTTCCTGGAGATAATTATTGTCATTTCATTTGCTTAATTTCCTGTGTTCCACAAGTAATACTTCCTATGCCATCTAAAAGAACTACTAAGCATCCAAGAAAATCTAAAAGAATTACTAAGCATCTAAATGCTATTTGGCACTTTGGTCATGTACATCCACCTCTGTTCCCACCTTTCCACTGAAGGATTCCTCCAGGAGCTCTCCGCACTCCTACTGGGGTTATTGTTATCTGAGCCTCAGGCAGAGCTCAGCCTTGGTTTTTCTTTGTTCTTTCCTGTGGATCTTCTTTCTCTCATATTTGTTTTTCATCTTGATTAACTCCTGTCTCCTCTCTCTTCCCTGATAAAAGATGAAGGTAAGATAAAAGATGAATGCAAGTTAAGCATTTGAAATTTTTTTATGGGAAAGTGCTTTCATTCTGTTTCTATGCTTGAGAGTTGGCGATTCTTTTGTTGTTCATTCTTTCAAAAACAAACCATTAAAAAGTGGCATGGAAGCTTTGTGTTCATGGAAGAACTTGCCCATTGGTAGGTGTTGCTACAAGAGGAGCTGATCCAGCAGACATTTTATTCTTAGGGAACCTTCCAAAATCACTGTCTATATGTCCTTTCTCGTGGGCTATTCAGTTTTCCCTCATAGATTTTTTCAATTTCTCATATGAAGTGAAAGAGAAAGACGGTGGTTTCATCCCTGATTATCAACTAGTTATCGGAGCCAAGCAGAAGCAGGGAAAGGGGACCTTTCAAAGCATACACTTCCACTTATCACCATTGCACCTCTCCCAGTACACTACTGCATTCAGATTCCCCAACTTAAATGTGACCTGTAAGTTGATTTGAAATATTTCATACTTGAGTTTCCTAATGGAGTTAATTAATTCAATAGCTAAGTAATGTGAGACATAAAAAATAAATGCATGAGGTATTAAGAAGAGGGGACTGATAGACCATGATGATTAGATGAGGAGATGGAGGATAAAGAAATCAGAGAAATACCAGCTTTCTGACCTGAGTAACTGAGTGTTTCTCAGTAAATGATGTTGGAATTTACTGAGTGGGACAATAAGAGTGGGTTTGGTGTAAACGGTACATTCAGTTTATAATATGTTGATTTTGTAGTGCCTGTAGGTCTTTCAGGTGAAGATGTCCAATACTGAACTGTTTCGTGAAGATGTCTAACAGTGGTTGCCCATAAAGTGATTTGGGTTAGAGATAAAGATTGCGGATCTACTAATAAACGGAAACTTTATTTTATATATTGAAACAACTAAAATGATATATGGTGTAAAGTAAAAAGAATAGAGGATGGAATCATGAGAAGCATTAACATTTAAGGGGACTTGACAAAAATCCTATAAAATAAAGAACTTGTCAGTTTGAGTTTTCTAAGAAGCAGACTGAATTAGAGGTACAAAAGATTTACTAGGGGAAAGCTCTGTAAAAGATAAGAAGAGTGAGAAGGAGTAGGAGGGGGAATATTCACACAAAGATGAGGATGTGACACCTGTGAAAGGAAGGATTGAGTAAGAAGTCTCATACTGAAGTGCATTTCTCAAATAAATTTGACCAGACCAAAAGGAAGTCCCTGAGTAAGGTTATCCTTTGGATGAGTACTGTTAAGAATGCCTAGGCACTAGTACCCCTGCCATGCTCAGTCATGAACTGGGAACAATCCAAGACAGTGTGGACTCGATGCAGACACTAGTCATGAATCCAAAGGCACAATGGCTAGGGCTGTCAATCATCTAAGTTTTTTGAAACAGGTCTTCTTGAAAATCTGAAAGGCAGATCTTAGAAATGGGAAACTAGAAAGAATGGAGGTACCAAAGCCACAAAGAGAAAGTTGTAGGTATTATCCTCATAACTTTGCTATAAAGAGAAATGATGGATAAATCATCTTAAGACTGTAATTTTGAGCCCGAGACTCTTCCCTCTGAAATCTGTAGTTAATAGTTATGTGCAAAAATGTGCATAATTGGAGGCAATATTAATACTGGAGAAAACATAGTTCTGAAGAAGATGATGGATTGGCTTTGAAGTTTAGAACCATTTATAATGTTCAAATGTGCACTTTGAGTTGATTTGAAATATTTCATACTTGAGTTTCCTAATGGAGTTAATTAATCACAGTTGATTTCATTGCAAGCACAGCACCAACCAGATAGAATGTAGCCACAGTGCAAATGGAAATCAAGGTGTATCACTCCTACATATTTAGTGATGAGGAAGGGATTTTTTCTGAACTTTCATTCTTACTTTATTAATATATTGTATTCCAGTATACCTAGAAACTCAGTTATGACTATCAACTTCTTATAACCACAGCTGCTCAGTTTCTATACTTTCTTTGGGAATTTTTAAATTATCCCATTTTTCTACCATTACGGACTTAGTCCTTACAAAAATGGGTCCACATCTTATAATCCCTACCTAGATCCTATAACTTTCAAACAGTGGTCCAAAAGCAGGAATCCACTCTCAGAAGTACTTTGTATTGTGTTCATCATTTATACACCCAGGCATGAATACGGAATTTAGAAAGGATGAAGAGAGAGTGGGGAATATCCCTATTTATTCTAGGTCACCTCTGCACCAACAAAGCTGAGTGATGACCTCCTAATGACCTCACCCATGACTTGAGAGTATGATTAGGGAAACAAATTGTGGGTGGGTGGGGGGACTCTAGAAAGAAAACCACAAGACCTTAGATGGCCAAGTCCTGGAGTAGGAAAAGAAAAGAGAAAAGTTAGAGTAAGACAATCAGTTCCCTGAGGGTGGGTGTTTTATCACCAGCATAGTGCTGGGCTATTGGCAGAAATCATCAATTTCCTATTCTAATGTTCAAAGTTAAATTGTTTTTGTTCTCAAAATTGATTCGTGTTTTAAATCTAATTTCTGCAACTCGCTCAGGCATTTTCATGAAATAACTCACTATTAGACATCACTCAAAAGAGCTCACTATTAAACATCTTCACTCAAAAGACCTACAGGCACTACAAAATCAATGTATTATAAACTGAATGCACCATTTCTCATACAAATATACATATACATATAAAGTATAAGACAGCACCCCTTTAGTTTGCCCCACAGAGTTAGCCCTGTTCTGAACACAGTATAGGTGTTTAAGAACTATTTGGTGGAACTAAATTGTTATACAGTTTTATAGTTAACCTCTAATATGTTTAGTTTTCATAAAGTGGTCACTGTTCATATCTTCTTTGGTTTCTGGATGATCAAATCCTAGTGCCGACTCTTGAAGAGAAAGTCTCTTCTGCATTCCTTATGTTTTTTTTTTCACAACTCTAAGTTAAAGAGGGGTTGGCTTGGGACCATTTTATTAAAATCTAGACTGCCTCATTATATACCTGACTGGATATACTAGCCAACCAGTCCTAAAATTATTCTATATGAAATAACTATATGTTGAAATACATTAAAAAACTGGACAAAAGCATATCCCCCCCCCCATAATCAGAATTCTGTTTGGCATCCACTCTTCTGGGTTTACACAGATTTCTTAAAAGCACCAATTTGGGGTGCCTGGGTGGCTCAGTGGGTTAAGCCGCTGCCTTCGGCTCAGGTCATGATCTCAGGGTCCTGGGATCGAGTCCCGCATCGGGCTCTCTGCTCAGCAGGGAGCCTGCA